>NW_008348789.1:7807003-7808737 GCF_000622305.1 Nannospalax galili
ATAGCCAAGGCAATGCATTTAAACAACCCTGTCTGGGAAGGGATGACCCCTGAGCACAGACAAGCATGCCACAGACTAAAAAATGAACATTATGACAAATGGATTGTGGCCACCCATGACATTGGGACTACCACATACCAGGCCTCCTTCCTTGCCCTAGCCTTTGTAGTTGCAACCCAACCCAACTCAAAATGCTTTAAATGTGGAGAAACCGGACACTGGAAAGAAAATTGCCCCCAAAATGGTTTGGCTGACACTCGACCCCCTAAAACCCTCTGTCCTCACTGTAAAAGGGGCTTTCTCTGGAAAAGAGATTGTAAATCTAAATATGACAGAGATGGCAAACCTTTGCCACCTTTAAACTCCTTCCAGGGGCAGCCCTCAGCCCCGCTAACAAGAGGGAAGCCACCAACATTATGGGTAACCAGTATTACAGAAAATACTCATCCAAAATTAACCATAAAAATAGACAATAAACCTTGCAAATGCCTCCTTGACACAGGGGCTGATAAAACCATCTTAGGCGATCTGAGGCTCCCCCACACTGGGAATTAATACCAGGACCCCAACTAATGGGAGTAGGGGGGCCCTCCTGAGCATTCATCACTAAAAACTTCTATAAATTGGAGGATCCTGATGGAGAGGTTGGCACAATAAGACCCCTGATTGCAGATATAGCCACAAATCTCATAGGACGAGATATCCTGGAAGACCTCAATGTAGTTCTTGCCAGTGGGTCTTAAGAGAATGCCTTAAAATAGATGATCATATGAGGTTCCTAAAACAAAAGAACCCCTGATCCTAAAGGCCACTGTTGATTACCAGACTCCCTGCCTCGACTGGATCACCAAGGAATCAGTCTGGGTGGAACAGTGGCCATTACCCAGGGATTAATTACTCAGTTTACAACAACTTGTAGAAGAACAGTTACGGCTGGGTCATATTAGGTCCTCCAGGAGCCCATGGAATACCCCAGTCTTTGTAATAAAGAAAAAGACAGGGGCATGGCGACTGCTACAAGACATCAGAGCCATAAACAAAACCATGAAAATATGCGGATCACCCCAAAGAGGCCTGCCCATGGTCTCTGCCATCCCCCTTAATACTCCCCTGTTAGTTCTAGATATAAAAGACTGCTTCTTCTCCATCCATTTACACAATAATGATTGCCAAAATTTTGCCTTCTCAGTTCCCAAAATTAACAATTCTGGGCCAGCTGATCAATATGAATGGTGAGTTCTGCTACAGGGTATGGCAAATAGCCCTACAATATGCCAGGAGGCTGTTGCAAATGCACTAGCACCCCTTTTAAAAAAAGGCCTACATGTTTATCATTACATGGATGACCTCTTGGTCTGGCAAGATGACGATTTCTCTCTAGAAGACCTAAAAGATGTTATGATAAACACCCTAGAGACAAAAGGTTTTGTGATAGCCACAAATAAAATAAAATCAGTTCCTCCCATTACCTTCCTGGGGACTGAAATAATGCTTACTACTGTTAAGCCCCTTAAACCTATCCTGGATGTCCCTCATCCACTTACCCTTAATTCCCTTTAGAGCTTTTTAGGCAACATTAATTGCCTAAGGCCCTGGCTTTCCATCCCCACAAGTCAATTACAGCCACTGTTTGATCTCTTAAAGGGAGACAAAAACCCAGTCTCCAGACGGTATCTAAACCCAGATGCAAAAAGGGCTCTCCAAGTAATTAATAGCCACTTCCAAAAGGCATCA
>NW_008348789.1:7811657-7826234 GCF_000622305.1 Nannospalax galili
AACAATTAGGTTGGTTTAGTAATCCCTTGTTTTCATGGCTCCTACCCTTTGTTGGCCCCCTGATCATGCTGTGTGTCATTTTGATGCTTGCTCCCTGTTTCATACAATTTCTTCACCGACAAATTACTACCATTGCTAAAGTTACTACCAAACAGGTCATGGTCAATTATCAAACCTTGGATTCTCCCAAGATAGATGAGTTGGCTCTTAAGGCTTGTGATAACACTTCTCCATTTTAAATCAAACAGGGGGAGATGCTGGGAAAACCTGCTGTTAGGGTTGTAGTTCTCCATGTCCGGAGAGCCCTAAGGGGCTCGGTGCCAAATGGAAGGACTCCCCTTTTCAGCAGGGGGCTTCCTGCTCTCTTCCTGGCTTACCTGGAAAGTGCCACCAAGCACGGATGCCTGACCTTATTTGGAACATGACCTTTGGCATAGTTACCTGGAGTAAAAACTACCCCCAGGTTTTTTCTATATGATAATCAGGCATTGCCTGATAGTCTGGAAGATAGGAGCCCACTGCCACATGTAAATAAAGCACACTATGAGCACCTATCAACTGAGGCTTTTGCTACTGCCTCCACACTATAAATTCTCTAGTTCTCCCACTAATAAACGGAGCTGTTTCACTGTCTGGAGCTGTATCACTGCTGTTTCACTGCACCTGGGACCAGTCTCCCCAGAAGGGCTTTCTTCCATCAGTGCTCACTGGCCGTCCTGACCCTGTTTGTCGCTTCTGCTCCCCCTGCCGTCGTGGGCCGGTGGTCAGTGACCCACGAAGAGAGGGGGAGACCCCCGCACTCAACTTTTGTTTATTTGGTTATTTTTACTTTAGTAGGTTTCCTACCTGTAAACCTTCCTTAAGATCATACAGTCTGGGGCTGGAGAGATGGCTCAGTGGTAAAGAGCACTGGGTATTCTTGAAAAGGATCACGGTTCAATTCCCAGCACCACATGATGACTTAACAACTGTTCCTAACTCCAATTTCAGGGGCTTCTTCCACCCTCTTCTCACCTCTGGTGGGGGTGGGGTGCATTGCACAACACAGGTACACTTAAAATACAAACAGACAATAGACTGATACACGTAAAATAAAATAAAAATAATAAATAAAATATTTTAAAATATCATTTGGTGTACTTTAACTTTACACAAATTTAAAATTTAAGAAGGTATAAAATGAATCCTATAAATATGAAAATATGAACTGATTTTTAAATATATTAACTTCAAAAATAGGAAAAAATCATCTACAAACCTAGAACTAGTAATTCTGTTACACGGCTTTCAGTTTCTATAACAAATATCTGAGTTAAGCCAAATTCCATAGTAAAAAAGCAAAACAAAATAAAACAAAAACAAAATAAAAAATCAGAACAGTTGTTGCTTCTGTGTTTAGGGTCAGGAGTGTTTCTAAGTATGTATTCATTTTCTTTAGTGTTGACAGTGTTCTGTATCCTGAAAGGATGACACAGATGAGTCCTTTTTTTAAGAATTTCTTTAATGGACTCTTAAAATGCAATTATATTTAATTTTACCTCATTAAAAACTAAGTCTAAACACCAAGGAACCCTGCTTAACTGTTGAGCTACTGAATTAATTGGACTAAGTATAATCCTACCTACCATTTATTTTTCAAAGTATATTAAAACAAAATAAATGAAAGGCACATAGTGGGTGAACAGATAGTTATGAGTTAACACCATTTAAAAACAATAGACGTGGCGACTATGGAGAGATGGCTCAGCAATTAAGAGCAGTGGCTGCTCTTGTAGAAGACTGGTTTCAAATCCCAGCACCCACATATCAGCTAAGAACCTTCCTTAACACCAGTTCCAAGGGATCTAATGCTTTCATCCATCCTCCCCAGGCACCGTATGCATGGGTGTACTTACATACATGTGGACATAATATTCATACATAAATAAAAATAACTAAATTGAAAATATTAAAAAATAAAAACATAGTAGACAGAGATCTATGTAATGAGCATGTGCATATATATTATGAACGTATTTTCAGTTCATTGTGTGCACTGTAATTTTATAGCAATTTGTTTTGGGTAAAAGATGCCTTAAATATAAAAAAATAACCATATTTGGTCATTTTAGTCTTTAAAAAAAGTCAATTTTATTACGAATAATATGTAATTTTCTTTCTTCATTGTCTTGTTTCATCATTACAACTAGAGAAGTACCTAGTATTAGTGACTTTTCCACGCACCTATTTATTCATTACAGTACAATGCATGACATATAAATGAGTTTGTGTAATAGGTGTAGGTGTGTGTGTGATTCCACTTTATGCATAGTTTGTAAATAAGTTTCTTTCTTTCTTTTTTTACAATATATTCACCTGCAATACTTTTTTGGTTTCTTCATTTTTTAGTTCTGAGTATTCCAGGGCCTTGAACATACATTCTCTATATCACTGAGATCTAGCCATAGTCTCTTAAAAATTTTGTCTGTTTGCATATTGCCTTTCTATTCATAGGAGCAAATTTCAGGTAGATGGAAGATATTTTGAAGTCTTTCCACAGATTTTTCAAAAGTTGAAAAATAACATAAAAATTTTGAATTATTATGTGTGATACACATAAGAACAGGGAGACAAAAAGTCCTCATATACATGATTTTTAATATTTAAATTAAAAATTCTACTTTAAGTAAAGTTTCTACTTTTACATTTTGTATTTCTGATTTTTCTTCAAGAAGAATTTTTAAAACCTTGAATTTTATTAAACATGTTTTCAATAGTATAACAAGTAAACTCTTGCCTTTTAGGCTATTTTAAACACAAAATTCTGTCTGCTGTCTACTCACTGCACTGGGTATTCAAATATATAGACTAAAAAATTGATCAAATTCCTGATTTTCTCCTAAATGACTTTTTTTGTCTATAAAGCAATTTACATAAGATCAGTGTGTGACCCATAAATGATTATTAGCAATAAAAATAAAATCTCTTTGGTTTGCTCTCCTGCATTGTCTAGTAGCGGCATTGCTCCCCATTATAGGGTAACCCCTTTAAAATTACTTTTCATGTGTATAAAAGTATCTATTTTAGGAAGCTTGTATAGTAGCTGATTTACATATGACTTTGTTGACTAATGGGGGGGGGGTCCCATAAATCACCAGACATTGCAAGAAATTGCTAGTTTTCTTTCTTACCCTAAATATCTTGAGGGAAAATACCTATTTCTGAGGATACCACATACTTGATTTATAGAACATCGAGAAATCAAGTTGGTAGTGATGTGAAAGTTTCATTAATAATGGTTAATATTCATAGTTCAATAGTTACCAGAGAAAAGTAATTATCCATCAGACCCAGTTGTAAACCCTGAAAGCTTCTATGATGATTCATCTTGCATGATATGACCACTGGTGAAAAAATGACAAAAATGTTATGGAAGTAAACAAATACTTTCTGATTGGACATAAGGCCATTTAAATAAGATGAATCCCATGCCTGGAACCACCACTGAGGCCAAGAATCTGTGGTTAGACAAGTCACTGTGATAAGGTGAAAACCAATACTGTGATTCTGCTGCATAGATTATACTGATTATACTGATTATACATAGATTATACTGACTCTAAATAAGTTATCATTTTTTAAATATATTTTATTTTATTATTTTTATTTTATGTGTATGAGTGTATTGCCTGCAGGTATGTGAGTGCACCTGTGTCGTGCAATGCTGCGGAGGTCAGAAGAGGGCATTGGATTCCCCTGCAACTGGAGTTAAGGACAATTTGTAGCCTCTATGTGGATGCTGGTACTCTAACCCTGATTGTCTGCAAGAGCAGTCAGTGCTCTTACCAGCTCAGCCATCTCTCCAGGCCCACAACTTATTATTTTACACAAAGATTAGTGCATCTTTCTACCCTCATTAGAGAAGCTTCTTTTTGCAGTAGATGATTATTAACACAGACACCCACCTTTAGCCATTGTCCAGAGATTAAGACATTACAGGATGCATAGACCGGAATGGTGTGTATATATCACCCCCTCTTCTCTCCAAAGATTGGAAATAATGTGAAAGGAATTGTGGAAATATTGTGGAAAGACTACGATACCAGAGGCAGTAGCTAACTACATCCAAACTGTTTTCCAGATATAACTGAGATATTGCACATATGAACTCACAACGATTATGCACAAGTGCTGTGCAAACTCAAACCACATAAAATACTAGTATGGAGCAGGAACACAGCTGAGGAACTTTGGGAAAATGATGGAGAGAGAGAGAGAGAGAGAGAGAGAGAGAGAGAGAGAGAGAGAGAAAGAGATTAATTTTCTTTAACAGTTTGACCCCTGGTACGTTGACCACTTTCCAGAGCATGATCACATACCCCAGTGTATTTAGGTCACGTAGTTGGACTTGATGGGCTTATTAGAGGAGGTGAATATGACCAAGAAAGTTGTATGAAATTCTCAAACAATTAATAAATATTATTTTAAAAAATCAATGTTGAATAATAAAAATTTCACTTCCCAGTGTATGTGCAAATATTAAAGTTTCCTCCAATCACTTTTTTTATTTGCATAGGAAACAGGACAACATGAACATTCCAGGAATATTATCAATTGCAGTAGTGGGATTTTCAGTTATTATGAATTGTCACCATATTCCTGAAATCTTGGCAAATGGCCTATTTCTATCATTAGTTCCCAGTAGATTAGATATGCATTCATATATTTTTTCCTGAATTTTACTGTTTAAAACGTGTGAAAATGGAACAACTGTTGTTACTTGTATCATGCCATATCCAGGCATTCTATGGCCAAGGAAGGGATTATCCAATTTACTGAAAATCCCTTTTTGTAGTACATTTAAGTTTTCTTTTCACAGTTTAAAAAGGAATATTTAAAATTCTGTTAGATTTCTGTCACTATTATAATGCACTTGATATACTTTCCCTTTAAAAAGTTACAGGCCAGACATGGTGGCACATACCTCTAATCCCAGTACTTGGGAGGCAGAGGCAGGCAGAGCTCTGTGAGTTTGAGGCCAGCCTGGGCTACATAGCAAGTTCCAGGCCAGCTGGGACTACAGGGAGACCCTATCTCAAAAACACCAAAAGAAAAAGAAAAAAAAAAAGATTACTTTGAGTTGTGGTTTCAGGGAGGCTATAGTCTAAGATCTAGCATCTTTTTACTGAGGCAGGGCATAGTGGAATGAGTGTGGGGTGTATCATTACCTCTGTCATCTATTCCAGGTAGCAGGAGAAGGAGGAGAATGGAAAAGAATCTCATAACCCTTTCAAGGACACAACCTCTCATCCAAGACTGTACTTACCATTGAATTCCAACCCTTAAAAGTTCACAGTACCTCACATTGCTGTTACTCTGTGGTCCAGTCCTTAACACAGGAGGCTTGGAGGAAATTCAACCACACCATAGTACAAAGTATTATCTTTTATATTTTGTAATCTTTTAAGAGAATATATTCACGGTAAAAGCAGCTTCATTATAATTTCTCCCTCAGTTCCTTGGATGTGAATTTCCATAACTTAGAATATTTAGTTTCAGAAAAAAACTTTTCTTTAAAATTTTCTTTTAAAGTACAATTCTGATTGACAGTCCAAAGAAATGTGAATATTTTGCTACTTCTTACACAAAACTTATTTCCATCAAATTATACTTGAAAAGTGTAGAACTTTCACTATGTTGCTAAACTAAGTGGCTTATCATTTTCATCTTTGATGCTCAAATTTGCATAGAGTAAGGAAGCTAGCTTCTGTTGCAATATAATGATTTATGATTTCATTAACCATTAAAACTACTAGTAATTTTTCAGCGAATTATCACATATTCAATTAAAATATATTCAAAATAAAAGAGCCACCAAAAGAGATAGTTTACTGTGCCTGTCATAGTTGTGCTTAACAGGGTTTACAGCTGGGTTTGATCACTGATTTGCTCCCTTATCAGCTTGCACAGTATCTTCTGACACTATGAAGGCTAGTCTTCAGGGAGGAGGCTTCCAGGTTCATATGAGCTCGATTTCTCCAAGTCCTGTGTCTGAAGTGTGCCCTGTTTTTATAGAAAGGAAGACCCTTCAAGTTCTGGGAGGAATCACAGGGTATAGCAACAGCTTGTATTATTTTGGGAGTCTCTTGGACTCTTTGACCAATAACTTGAAGGGAGGTTTCTCCTGTCTTCCTCTGTTTTTCTTGTTGTATAACTATACACACACACACACATATGTATGTATGTATGTATGCATGTATATATATGTATGTATGTATGTATGTATGTATGTATGTGTGTATGTGTGTAGTGTATTTTTCAATAGGCTTTGAACTGATATATTACCCTCTGTTTTTCCTCATCCTATAAGTTTTATTTATCTCTCCTCTCTTTCCCCTTCACATTTCCACCTTGATATAACCTGTCTCCCAGTATCTCACTCTCTGGAGCTCTTCCCCCCCCCCATTACCTCATGTTTAAACATCTTTAACATCTTTATACTTTCTCTCCCATATGAACCCTCCCATAGAACCCTCACTGGATTTCATGTACTCTGTCGTTTTTGATAAGATCTATGCATCAAGCTGGTATACCCAGACATTACTAAGTACAAGTTCAAGACTGGGGTTGGTCTAGTTGACCTCTCTAGAGTCACTTCCTTAAAGAAGATCAGCTTTCCCTCACCCAACAGTAATCAGCTGCCAATAGTTTTCTGAGCTATTTTGAGGCCTGTTACATGTTTCCTCAGTTCTATGGTGGTTTTTATCTGCTTGAATTTGTATGGGTCTTGGGCATGTTGACACCATTGATATAGATTGATATGAATGAGATTTCGGGAGGCTGTAGGATTCTAATTCCATCTGGTCATAAACCTCCTCCCCTGGCTCTTACAATAATTCAGCCCCCTATACTACAATGGTCCCTGAGTCCTGTGTGGGTGGAGTTTGTCATAAGAGTCCTGTCCATGAATCCACACTCCTCAAAGTCTTACTCTCTATACTTTGCCATTTGTGGTCTTCTGTGTTCATTGCCCTCTGTTGCATGTTGGAGCTTTTAGTGATAATTGAAATATGCATTAGTATTCTTTCTACACCTTATTTCACTATTTTCCCTGAACCTTAGATGTAGATGTTTCATGGTAGATATGTCAATTAGGGTTGGGTATTTCACAGAAAATTATTCTCTACATGTGACCAGTTGTGGAATTCTGTGATAGTCCCAACTGTTGCAAAAGAAGGTTCTTGATGAGTGTTGACTGGTATACTTGCATGTAAATATAAGGATCCATATTTAGCATATAATAAGAAACTACATTTGTCTAGGGATGTTCCAGCCTTAGGATTTTCTCTAAGATCTATGGCCTCTGCAGCCATGTGTATTTGTCTGTGTTTACAGTACCATACATGAGTTTCCTCCCATTTAGTAGGCTTTAAATTCAATTAGGTAGCTGTTGCTTACCCGCAAAAAAACCACTACTGCCACAATGTAGTTTGCTGTGGTAGTTATTATTGTGATTGTTAGGCCTTAAACCTGGGGTTGGACCATCAATTGATATTCTCTCTTAGCAATTTGTGCAGTGTCCTCTAAAACCTATGAGAACTAGCCTTCAGGTCAGTTCCATATACATTGCTCTAAGACCTGTGAATTGTCTCCTGTCTTCATCAATAGAATCTTATCTTCATGTTCTAGGGGGAGTCAAGAGGTATAGCAATAGCCTGTTTAATTTTGGGTGTCTCATGGACTACCCTGACTAACAACTGAAGGGAGTTTTCTCCTGTCTTAGACTGTTTCTTGTTATATAGCCTTCAGCTATACACATGGACACATGTAGAACTACTGTATGTGTAATTTTCCAGTATGCTTTTAAACTAATATGTATCCTTTTGCTTTTTCACACCTGCTGAGTATTTTTAAATCTATCCTCTCTTTCACTGTCTAACACTCTCACCCACCTCTCCAGTTAAAGTATCCTCAATTTCTCCATTTTACCCTTGATAGTACCTGCTTTCTGTGATCCCCCTTTTCTTGAGCTCCTTCTTCCTCTATACCCCAATGGTTCCTTGTACAACCCTCCCTCTTCCCCTCCTATTTTACCCATTTCCTCCGTGGTAACACCTCTCTCCTAATGTTCCTCTCTTTCAAGCTCCTTCTTTCCTTTACCTCACTGGTTCCTTTCCATTTTCCTGGCTTCTGTAGTTATATCAGGATATATACTGAGATATAAGTATTTGATTCTAAGGCCCATAAATGAGCTTTTTTCTATTTCTGCGTTTCTTCATTTACTATAACAATTACTAGTTCCATCCATTTACCCAAAAATTTAATGATTTTGTCTATCTTTACTACTAAGTAGAATTCCATTGTGTAAATGTACCATATTTACATTATCCAATCATCAGTTGAGGGTCACTTATGTTGCTTCAATTTCTTAGCAATTGTGAAAAGAGCAGCAACAAACATAGGTATACAAGTATCTCTGCTGTAAGATGAGCCCTTTGGGTATATGCCAAGGAGTGGCATAGCCAGATCACATGGTAGATTCATTTTTGTCCTTTTAAGAGTTCTCCACATTTCTTTCCAAAATAGTTGCATGATTTTTCAACCCTACCAGAAGGGAATGAGCATTACTCTTTCCGCACATCCTCTACAGTATTTATTATAATTTGTTTTCTTTATCTTAGACATTCAGACCAGGTAAGATGAAATCTTAAAGTGGTTTAATTTGCATTTCACTAATTATTAAGGATGTTGAACACTTTTAAACGTGTTCCTTATTGATCTTTATTTCTTCTTTTGAAACTCTCTGTTCAGCTCCATAGTCCATCTTTTAATTGGGTCAATTTTGATTCTTTTAAAAAAATTCTTTACTTATTCTGGTTATTAACCTCTGCAAGATGTGTCACAGATGAAGACTATCTCTCACTCTGGGTTTTCACTTTCTTTTTTTAAATTTCTGTACAGAATTTTTTTAGTTTACTGAGGTTCCATTTATTGATTGTTGATCTTAATTCCTGAGCAACTGATGTATGATTTGGAAAGTCCCTTCTTATACCCATAAATTTTATGATACTGCCTATGTTTTCTTCTAACAGTTTCAGATTTAGAGGTTTCACATGGAGGACTTTGATGCATTTGGAATCGAACTTTGTGGAAGATGAAACCTAAGGATCTAGTTTCCTTCATTTAAGGTGTTTGAAATTTCTCTTTTCATATTCACAGCACATCTTTTAATTGTGTAATTTCTTTACTTAATTCTTTCTTTTGTGTTCTTTGTATTGTTTGAATATTAATCCTCTACCAGATGTGTAGCTGGTGAAGATTTTCTCCCATACCCTGGGCTTTTGATTCACACAATTGGTTGTTTCCTTTGCTGTACAGACACTTTTAAGTATAATGATGTCCTAGTCCCATTTTGTCTATTACCTTAAATATTGAGAAACTGATGTCAGATATAGAAAGTCCCTCCCTGCAGCCATACCTTGTACAACACTGACTGCTATCTTCTAACAGTTTCAGTATTTCAGGTTTTACCTGTGGTCCTTGATATATTTGGAGTTGACTTCTGTGAAGAGTAATAAACAGGGATCTAATTTCATTCCTCTTTTTTTTTTTTTTTTTTTGGTCTTTTTGAAATAGGGTCTCTCTATAGCCCCAGTTGTCCTGGAACTCACTATGTAGACCAGGCTGGCCTTGAACTCACAGAGCTCCACCTGCCTCTGCCTCTGAAGTGCTGGGATTATAGGCGTGTGCCACTACACTGGGACTTGTTCTTCTACATGTGGTGATCCAGTTTAGCCAGAACCATTTGTTTAAGCTGTTGTCTTTCCTTCAGTGTGTGTTCTTTGCATCGTTGTCAAATATCAGGTGGTTGATATCGCATGTCCTCATACAATTTTTGTGCATCATGTTTGCATTTTCTGTTTTGTTCCATTAATTCACATGTCTTTTTTCATGCCAATACCATGCTGAATTGTGAGATCTGGTATGGTTATCATCTTGGGAAAATCAACTGCTATCTAAATTGGACTTAAAGTCTTCTCAATAGGAAGAAACTAATGTGTGGTACTGTAAACAGCCAAATACACATGGGTGGATATAGCATAGTCTTTAGTGAAACACCTACATCTGTCACATACCTAGACAAATTACTGACTTACTGTATTCTAGATACATATCCTTATATTTACAGACAAGTAAATATCATCAAAGCATCTTCTTTTAGAAGCAGATAGGCACTATTATAGAGTTTCACAACTGGTCAAACACAGAAAATAGTGTCGTTGAGGTGCCCGGGTACTGTAGTTGCATATCCACAGTAGAATATCTATACCTGGGGCTCATTGAATATGATGTAACAGGGTGCATGCATCTCTCAATTCTTACTAGCTTAGGCTTCCTTATGTAGTGATTGTGATTAACCTAGAAAATGACAACTCATCAAAATGTACAGAATAATAGACTGCAAAGTGTATGTCGCTGGAAAGGGATCCTATATTAAAAATCTGCAACCCAGTGCTCATTGAATATTGTGGAAGAGATGGCATAAAGACTGTAAGGGCGAGGGGTGGTGTCTGACAAAAGGAAACAATTTTCCAGGTAGTTGGGAAGTTGTTCAACATGAATTTATAGATATGGTGATAACATGGACAAGATGCAAGAAAAAAAAAAAACAGCATAGAACTGGGAGAATGAGTAAGAAGCCTCATCTTCAGCTGGGGAACTATAGGGAACTGATCACTGTTTGATGTGGGAGAGTTTGACTTCTTTAAGAGCATGTTACTAGATAGTCTGAACAGGCTCCAGTGGATGAATTCATACTGAGGGACATCTGGGGACACAAGCTTGACTTGATATGCCTTAATAGACATGACAAAATTCATGAAATAATATGGGAGTGTTAGGAGTGTGTACAGATAAGAGAGGGGAATCTAAAGGTGATTAAGATAGTTTTTATAAAATGCACAAAAATTAAGTAAAAGTATGTATTGTAAAAACATGTTCAAAATATATTATAGTTTAGAGTATAAGAGTATGTCTTCTAATTCACCAAAGAAAACTTGTAGAAAAATATTTCTCCATATTAAATCATATGTGCTTGTATAAAATTTCCATTTTCACTCTCCAAAAATTGGGAGTTTATTAGTCAAAGACAACTAATATGCAAAAAACATCTTCAGACCTTGTGAATATTTTTACCAAAGATATCTGAAGTGTATATGTCATATATACAAATTTTCTTCCTTCTAGAACAATTTCCCAAGTACTACTTAGAGATCTAAGTGTTTATCATTATTCAAAAGAATGTTCTTATACGTAGTTTTTACAAAGCCTAGTATACCATACAATGACAGAAGAACTAAATAAAAATGAGCAACAACACTGATTGGCATGAACAAAAGCATGACACAATTGAGAAAAATACATTAAAATAGTTATATTGAAATTTAAATTAAATTAAAATGTCTCCCATAAGTTTTCTGTACCATTTTCATAAGTTATGTATTTATGAAAATGTGATTTTTCTGAATATAATTCATGTTAAAATATTTAAATTAGAAACTGAAATATCCAGACATAGATAATACACAAACTAAAATATTATGATCAGCTACTCTTTATCAGAACAAGTCAAGACTGTGTTGTGCTTTATAATTGAGGCATTTGTGAATAATATATCCTCTTTTGAAATTCACAGAATAAAATATTACAACTATTATATGAATGAAAATTTCTTAAAAATTAAAAATATGCACAAATAATATTTGTGCAAACTCACCAAATATGTGTCGTCTCATTCTCTTTTATCTATTATATTTTTTCTTTTGATTAATCATCACTTACTGAGGCATCATATATTTGCACATTTTCAGCCAAAAATAATATGTAAAATTCATGAGATGCCTAAACTTTCAGAAACTATAGCAAAAACAGAAAAATAATATCATCACATAAGAACCAAGTAATAAATAAATAGATCAATGATTAGGTTCTGGTAGCAGTCCAACAATAAATTTACATGCTATAGCAACTGATAAACAAGGACTTTATTTTACACCTACCCATCTTTTTAAAAATTCAAGAAAGAGAAGCCATAAAGATTCTAATGAAAAAAGGACCAGATGTCCCTTATTGATGATCAAAATTTGCCAAGTGAATTCTTCCTTCTTTGAGAGCTATAATTTACTATATACAATATATGTATACATACTTGTACATATATGTGTGTGCACATATTCAGATAAATCTTATATAACTTTCATATACCACATGGTTATTTTTATGTAGTATTTCTATTATATGCCACAGAATGCAGGTAAGATAAATGTCATCAATATGAAATCAAGGAATAATTGATTAGTCATCCAAAATATCTTAATCTTAAAAAAATCCAAGAAATATAAGCAATACAAAAATTATAAGACATGATAGATTACAAAAATATAGTCTGAATTTTTTTAATATAAATGCACCAAGTTCATATATATGGGACTATGAAGCTGGCTGTGATGCTTATCAGTAATTATTAATTAATGAGTCCCTAAATACCAAATGAGGGTTTTGTAACAACTTAGTTCAACCACAACACTGTTCAGAATTATCAAAATATCCTAGGTTTAGAGGCTGAATCCTAGAGGATTGACCTGTTATATATTATATATACTCTTTTAGGTGCCACATAAGACCCAGATTCTTTTTTTGTATTTCTGATGGACTATTAACATCAATAATTTATTCAATCCTTGGTAGTTTCAAAGGCCATTTTACCTAGTATTACTGATTTCCTAAACGGAAAGGTAGAAGGGGAATTTGATTATTCAACTTCCATCAAATCACAAGCGTAAGGTTTTCTATCTCTCCATTTGATAGTACACTTCCCAACAAGAGGGATACATATGCCGTAGCTTTATGAACTCTGGGCCACATTATTTTGTTCCTTTTATCACTAAATATCCTATGTATTGGAGCCAAAGTGGGAGGAAATGTAATTAACCTGAAGAAAATTATAAATGATAACATTTGTCATGAATCACAGTGTGCACATGTGAATTTGAGACTAAGCAATGTCGTGTGTTGTAAAATCAGATTTATATGGCTATTTGTAACCTGAAATTACAAGGATTCACTTTCAAAGATATGTAAAGGAGTCAAACTGGACTTAGCAAATGCTATCAGTGTTGTTACCAGAACCTGCCTTAGATGTGTTTCCATCTAAAGTACATAAAAGTTTACACACTCTTGGTGTGGTGGTGCATAACTTTAATCCCAGAGCTAGTGAGTCAGGGGCATGTGGATCTCTGAGATGGACAGTCTGGTCTACATTGCAAGTTCCATGTCAGTTGGGGCTATACAGAGACCTTGTATCAAACAAACAACCATAAAACAAAAAAACAAACAAAAGGTTAAACTACATCCTAGCTCTGATACATAGACTACATAGACTAGAATAAATAGAATACCATGGATGTAAGGGTAATATTCTTTTGAATACATTGAGATCTCTTAGTGTCTTATCTGTTGTGAAGTCCTTTCCCTTTAGGGTTGTTTTTTCACAACTTCATCTCATTTATTCTTAGAAATAGTCTATACCATGGTAAGCACTTCACCTACCTTTTACCTTAGAGTTGCATCATTTTAATTGTTTTGTTGTAATTCTTCATTTATACATATTGGGATTCATTATTTGGGGAAAGTTATCTCTGAAAACTATGTTTTGATGTCAAGAGGACAGACCATAACTCCTGTGTATTCAAAATAAATCTGAGAGGCTTATTAAAGTAAGAAAATCTTGACCTTTAGAAAACATCCCTGAAATGAAGCAGTTAACAAATATAAACATATTTGGAAGCTGTAAGCACTCAGAATTTCAGTGGACTTAATGTGAACTTCTGAGGCTGGTTGCCTTTCAGCACAGCCAGGAGAGCAAAACAAATGCTGATGTTGCTACCTTTCAGAAAGCCAAGCATTAACTGACTGTTTAGCACAGAAGTTGCTCTGTGTTTACTTGTTACTTCTTGGATCTATAACCAAACGAATAAGGGGGTTCATTTCTTTTATCAACCTCGGACTTTACTGACTTGACAACATTGTTTTAATTTTAGGGAGGAATACCTTTATCACTAATACATCCACAGCACCATGAACAAAATGAAGTAAGTGATGGAAAATATAGTTGAAAAATGGATAGAATTTTGAAATTTACTTTTATTATTATTATGTATGATCATGGAGTCTGTGTGTGTGTGTGTGTGTGTGTGTGTGTGTGTGTGTGTGTGTTTGCACTCATGACATGGCACTCTTCTGCAGGCCAGAGGTCAGGTTATGAAGTCGATTCTCTCTTTATACATTTAGATGGGATCAAGGGATCAAACTCAAGTCACAGTACGACATAGTGACAACATGCCCAAGTCTTAAGCAAGCTCAAACTACACAAAAATCCCAGCATAGACATCGGGAAGTGGGTACAAAATTCCAAACCAATCTTAGGATATTTGGCAAATGATGACTACTGAAAGGGGGAAAAGATAGTGTCTTACAGAGTTGGGATTCTTGATGGACTTAGGGCATAACATTTAGGGATACAAATCAGAGTTTATAGGC
>NW_008348789.1:7826511-7834039 GCF_000622305.1 Nannospalax galili
ATGAAAGAAGAAAGTTTCATTGAGAAATAAAACTATTTTTATATTTCAATTTTTATATTAAATTTTCTACTAAACCTTTTGGCTATAAAACAAAATACATATTTTATTATTGAGTCTTTATAATACATTTCCTTGCATTTTCATAGCTATACACATTTAAGAGGAAATTCAAAAATTATAAATTAAGAAATGATACATCACTCCAAAAATTACCTTGGTAAAGTATTCAAGCTAAAACTTCATTATTTATATGGTATTTTTTCTGCTTTTTTCTTTCATTTGGTTGTGTTTTTTGTTCTTACATTTTTGCCTTTTCTGGAATGACATACAATTTTTATTATAAGAATTTTCTATTTTAGATCAGATTTAATTTAGTTGATGAAATATACTTGTACTGAATTCATGGGTTTTGCATATGTCATTTATACTAAAGTTACACTATGTATATATTATTATGGATAAACACAGGTTAGTCATTCCCTCAAACAGTCAACAGGCAGCCCTTTTCAGTGTTCTTTACTAATTACAAACATAAACAGACAAAAACAGCACTATTGGATTTGGTTTTTAATTTACCCACTCTCTTAAGAATGTGATGGTAAATTTGTTTTGTGAATCCAGAAAATGATAATGAATAGCAATTTTTCATGTGCTCACTAGGCGCCAATATTACACATCTAGTAAATTATCTATATAAAGTTTCATAGTTTCTTACTAGGGGATACAAATTCTGTAAGTTACAAACTTTTTTTTTTTACTTTTTTAAATATTATAAACACTATTTCTTTTTCAGAAGGATAGTTTTCACATATTTTCTTGTAGCTGAGAACTCAACAATATTTTGATAGATGCAATCTAATTAACATATTTTACTAAGAACTATATCTCTTGCTTTTGGTGTCATATCATATTTAAAGAAGTGCTGCTGAACCAAGATTTATGAAAATTTTGTATTTTCATCTAGAATTATGTTATATAGTTTTGTGATCACAAACATAGATTTCTCTATAGATTCTTGTACTTGCAGTTTATGAGTTATGGCATACACGACGTGGCCACTCTTTGTCTCCTTGTTCCCTGCATTGATGAAATAATTTTGTTTGCTATTCTAGTCTTCAAATTTTTGCGTGTAGAGGAGAGAAGGGGATAAATTGTTTGACCTCATTTCATTAATCATTCTATCAAAATGGCCTGAAGCCCTTAGGATGAACCAATAATGAGATCGTTTTTTACTTAAAATTGATTTTGATGACAATACTCTATGGTTTTTGCTGATTTTCTTTTATTATTATTGTTATTTTTATTTTATGTGTATGACTGTATTGCCTGCATGTAGGTAAGTGCACCCATGTCATGCAATGCCCACGAAGGACAGAAAAGATCATCAGATCCCCTGAAACTGGAATTATGGACAATTGCTAGCTGCCATGTGGGTGTTAGGATTCGAAACTGAGTCTTCTGCAAGAAAAACCAGTGCTCTTAACCACAGAGCAATATTTTCAGCCCCTGATTTTCTTATAGGATAAAATTTATATGAAAGTTTTTGAGAGAGAGGGTAGATTCATTTTTGCATATGGGAAAAATATATGTTATGACTAGAGGGCTGGAATTTGGGGCCTTTACTATACCCAAAAATGCTGTCATATTCCAACTATCAAGAGACAAAACTTATTTCCTTTTTCCAGGCACATGAACTTAACATATTTATTTGCTTCTATTGAAGCAAAAGGTAGAATGAAAGTGGGACTTAAACAGATTTTCCCTTTTATTTCTTCATTTTTGATAGTTTGCTCTGTAAGAAGATGTTTATGGGGACCCATAAACAGCCTATGAAAGAAAACACAGCCAAGGTTTGTGAGGGCTACTGGTGTCCTGACAAGAACTGTGCTTCCTGCCAATGTGTGACACATCTCAGGTAAGCACTGCTGTGACCTGGTAATGCCTCTTGTCACCACTTTAATTACTGCCACATGAAACTCCTTTTTTCCAGAACCTTCTAGTTAAGCCATGTCAAAATTCTGAGCTGCCAAATGAAATAATGAATGAGCATTGCTGCTGCCAGAATTCTCTCTGGGTCTCTTGTGCTATCAGGCAAACCATATAACATATCTTTATGTACATTTATTTTTATCATGGGGGAAGGAGGGGAGTGGCTTACTAGGAAACAAACACTCAGTGTCTAGCTCCACGCTGCTCAGCTCTGGGCCGCCCAGCTCTGCGCTGTGGCTCAGGGCCCGCCATATCAGATTGCTACTGTGACATGCCCATAGTCATCTTTAGCTTTTGCCCAAGCCTCAGGCCAGCAGTCTTGCCCCAGGTTCGTTCTGTCCTTGAGTATGCCTGGCTGCTGTGTGTTCCCCATGCCTGCCACACCTTCTGGGTAGATCAACACTTCCATCCCAAGATGATACCACAAACCCCTCCTTTCCCAGCTAACTCTGCACAGTCAATTTTCCACAGCAGGCCCTGACCCTTGGAGGAACCAGAACCCCTAGGGAACATGCTACCCCCCTTTCCTCAGCTCTTACAATCTTTCCACCAATCTTCTGCTAAGTCTCTGAGCCTTGGAGGGGGTAACAGATGCAGGGCGATCTCTCTTATAATGTGTTGTTTCTTCTACTATAAAGACAAATGGAAGGAAGTAGACACATCTAAACACACATGAATGTAAATACAAATGTCTAGATGATATCCCAGTAAGTGCACTATCTTTATTAAACAGTATTCTTGTGAAGGCTTCTCCACTAGGGCTGATAGCCTTTCTCGACACAGGCATTGGCCTGGTGTATAGCACCAGATGTGTGTTCCACATCTAGGAGCAGATCTTACCCAATGAAAAATTTGTCAGTTGTACATATGTTGGTCGAGCCATTATTGCACTTGCAGGCATTGCTTGGCATGTCCATAGTGTGCAGCATGCAGTGTCCACTGTTGAGGGTATACTTTCTTCCCCAACCATATGCATAGTGCCTTCTGGCAACATGAACATCATCTTTCCAGTGACATGGAGTTTTGTGGCTTAGTCTCAGTTCCATCTCTTCTTCTCCCATACATACAACGTGCAGAGTCTTCAGCAACATGGACTTACCAACCTTTTTAATGTACAACCAACATTAATGGCAATAGTCTTAGTGAATTTGAGTGCCTCTAGGATCTCTCTGACCAACAGCTCATGGGTGGGCAACCCACCCCTGGTACTGTAGATTTTCTTAACAGTTGTATAGTTTGGGAATCTCTGTCTTCATCTTACCCAACCATAAAACTCCCAAAAATCTTACAGCTATAGCTGGCCTTTGCTTCTTCAGGTATCTTTCAAATGGGTTTTACATCTATAAAACACTCGAAATAAGGTTAACATTATATATTAAATCAATCATAGACAAGGTCTCACACAGCATGGAAAGGTTTTGTCCATTCGTATTAACTCTTTTCTCCGTAGCTCATTGTTAGGTACCACAGCATGGGTACAAGGAATTAATTTGGTTTGCTTTTTCTCATGTTTAGTTATCCCTTTGGAGTCATTTAGTACTTGGGGGATTTTACATGGAGTCTCTTTGTATTATTTTATTCTTGATATACTTACAGGTGTTGGCTCCAGTTGCCTGACCCTGCACACTAAGGAGGCATGGGGATTCTTCCGTCCCTGCTATACTTGTTGGATCCCTGAGTCAGGCAGGCCCTGTGTCTACCTCCTGACTATAGCCATATCTGTCATTTCTCCATTGACTACACCTGGCTGCTGGGGGAGAACTTGGTGGGAAAACCTGCTTCCACCCCTAGTATAGCCTTATCAGAAGAGAAATCCATCTTATTTAATACTTAGGTATTCATAACCGCCTATGGGACACTGTTTATACTTTGAATGTCTTTTGTAAACTGTTCTTCTGTTTGGTTTCTATCAATATTTTCTCTGCAAATTTGGGCTTGACATAAGTCTTGCTACATTTGTCTTTGAGTAACCCAAGTGGACCATTTCTTTAGTCTGGTCTTTTTTACATCTCTTATATGGTGTTCTGTTATTTTACAGACACATTTTATGTGCTGGTCAGAATCATTTAGATTTGCCAAAGCCTGTCTCAATTTACAAAGATCCTGTCCCATTAAAGGGCTAATAAAACTGTTAAAGCCCCATACCATTCTTGAGGTCCCAGTTCAATTAAGCTTTCCTTCATATCGCTGATAAACACAGTCTTATCTAGCCCAGTGAACAGGATATCCTATACTGCTTTTCTCATACCCAGTTCTCTGAGTAATGCCTGACCCTCCTTTATAGTCCTCCAGCCCCTGCTAATCATGTTAGTCTCTCTTGGTGATGACTAGGTATCTTTAATGCCCTCAACAAGCCATTCCATTAAGGACTACTCCCCCCTGCATTGGCCTTGGTTGAATAGCCTATATCACAAGGATGGATGGGTGGTTATATAACTCAGCTGTGAAGCTTTTGAAGGACTTAGGCTGATAGATGTCATTTGCTCACATGTCCCATACTCTCACAAGCCACATGGCTAGGGGCTCTCTGACTGCTTCCTTCTAAGTTTTTTCTACTTTTAACAGTTCTAGTATGAAATATTTCCTAGCTACAGCACTGTTAGCTTTCTTTTCCTTTTGTATCAAAAGTTAAATCTGAGGGGCAGCTTTAGCTACTTTTATTTTTAGGTCATTTTCCAATTTAATATTATCTGTCTCTTCCTCTGAGTCCTTGGAATTTACACATGTTAAAGTGTCAAGCTCTGCAACTGGACCTGCTAGGACTTCCCTAGCCTTTTTGGCTTTCCCTGCCTGAGGAACATATTTTATTATGCAAAGTGGGCATTCCATTTGGAGGTAAAAGTTTTTCTAGCCTCTGAATAACCTTTAAAAAAACCTTCACATATCCACAACATACCCCCACATTTACAATTTAGCTGTGGCCCACACTTCTGCGTGTGGCTGGCCTCTTTAGTTACAGATTTTATAATCAATTGTATAACCCATGTGACTATTGCTAAACCATTAAGCATGTGGGGTTTTATTGTCTTCCCTCCTAGATTCTTGTCAGCTGCTCTTGTATTTGGAAATCAGAGGCCAGCTGACCTGCCACAGAGGCAGCAGGAACAGCACTGCTTTCCCAGACCCACATCCCCAAGGCTGTGGTTTGTTTTTCCAGGCTGGAGTACACAAATTTTGTCAACAGAGTTCTCTCTGGGTCTCTTGCACTATTAGGCCGTATAACATATCTTTATGTACATTTATTATTATCATCCGGGGGTAGTGACTGACAATAAAATGAATACCCAGTGCCTAGCTCTGTGCCACTCAGCTCCAGGCCACCAAGCTCTGTGATGCGGCTCAGAGCCTGTCATATCAGGTTGTTCCCACAGCATGGCCATAGTCACCGCTAGCTTTCGCCCATGCCTCAGGGGCCAGCAGTCTTGCCCCAGGTCCATAAGTGCCAGGCCATTCTATCCTTGAGTATACCTGGCTGCTAAGTGTTTCCAGTGCCCGCCATGTGTTCCTGGTGGCTCACCAGCTCCTGTCCAAAGATGGCACCACAAGCCCCTCCTTTGGTGGTTAATTCTCCACAGTCAGTTCTCTGCAGCAGGTCCCGCCCCTTGGAGGAACCAGAACCCATGGGAAACAATTGCTTAGAGTTACTATATGCTAAGGTACTTTGTTGTACAGAAATAAACAATATACCAGGCAAGCTAAGAAGTTCAGACTGTTCTTCTAAGCACCAGTTGAATAGGAGTTGACATGTTATTCTATCTTATGCTCTGGAATAGAGCTCTCTAGAGATTTGTTACATTTGAATTGAAATTATTAAATAATTTTCATCTTATATCCAATAATGTATTTTGTTCATGTTGACAAAATATCATAGTTTTAAAATCATAGTAATAAAGAAGAAATTTAAAAGGTAAATAATTCTCAAACACTTCTCTTTATATTTCTGTAGAAAAACAATAAAATATCTAATTACTTACATGACTATACAAGAGGGAAACTCCTAATGGAGTTACCTACATATAAATGTGTCAGGAATAAATGTAGTGCATGGTAGAATACAAAGATCTCATAACCCTTTAAATCTGTATACTTATTTATTCATTTACTTTTGTGTTTATCTTTGAGACATGAACTAATGACTGTTGTTGGCTGTGAAATACCTCTGCAGCTGAGGAAAGTTCTGGGATGACATGGGTAGAGTCCCATTTCCTAATTTAAATAAAATGTGAATTCTGTGTCATAGAGATAAGATTTTCTATTGATATTTTCATTTCTTTTATGTTGATTTACTCTAATATCTGCTGTCCTTAAATATTTTAACAAACGTAATAAATATCAGAGCCAAGATGTAGAACAAAACTCTGACAATAGGATTTCCTATGCCAAAATGCATAACTTGAAAAGTCAACCAAAAAACAAAGAAAATATTACCTGAACATTAGTTTAAATCAACTTGTTCTCATCATTTTTATATTTTCTTTGTGGTTAGAGTTGTTTAAGGTCCTTATTTCCTTGTTTGAAGATTCAGACACGGAACTTATTTAAAGATGATTATTTAAGTATAGAATCTTAGTTTCTGATTGAAAGTGAATTTCCAACTTCAATCATAGAGTATTGATGAGTTTAGGATTGGTGGGCTCTTGACCTAGTGGTAGAAGTATAATCTACAGCTTAGGACCTCTCTGGAATTGGTATTTTTCCATTCGGATTTATGACTGCTGAGCATGAACCAGAGACCCAATGATCTTTTTACCATCACTGGAAATAAATTCAAGCAAGGAAAATGACCAGTCAGCCATGAAATTGTGCACTTAAGAGGACTTCACACTGCCAACAGACATACTGAAGGGAATTTATATAAACTTGCTGGGCTCTCCTTTGCCAAGTATTATTCTGCAAAATCTCTTCTATGATCCATTTGTACTAAAAAGAGCAGTATATCCATTTATGACTTCAGTGTGTATTTTCAAGACATGTTGATCAAGGATAGTTACTTCAGCTTTAAAAAGACAATAACTAATATCTTCGCTTAAAATTTCTACAGAACAATACCTTTGAATAACAAAAAGCAGTCAAATCAGAAGGAAGAACATGCAAGATTAAAACCATGCTATAAATAGTTCTCTAAAATGCTGACTAGTATATATTTATAATACAGCTTAATTACTTCAACGTGTTCTTGACCACTCACTACAAACTACATGGATAATTCCAGTTAGTAATTCATGTGGCTCAAGGCACTGAGAAAGACAGATTAAGCAAATTATCCACTGTCAAGTCCAAACTCTTTTAATCTCCTTTCACAATCATATTTAAATTATACAGGATTTTGATACTCCCTCTAGATATTAGCATAACATATATCTGGTGAATTATAATAGTATTAGAACATAGACTAAGATAATATTTATGTATTTTACATACAGGTTAATAGCATTTCTTACTTTATATAAAATATATCAATAATTATAATAATCATTACTTTTAAAGCATATGTCATTCATTATTTATTGACTAAACAGACAGCACCCAATGCATCATG
>NW_008348789.1:7834051-7843810 GCF_000622305.1 Nannospalax galili
AAAATTCCTTCATAGTAGTTCAAGATGTAAAAGCTCAAAATGTCAGCTATATTTTCTTATATTTTTGTATCACAGATTTTTGTTTAGTTCTCAAATATATCTTAATATATAAAATGCTTAGGGCCAGAATTAAGGCAATGAAAATGTTAACTGTTGAACCCAAATCTTAAAATATTTATTTTCATAATGGAATAAAATATATTATATAATACTGATTTGATTTTCATATATTATTTGACTACAAATATTAACATCAATTTGGAGACATTTCAATAAAATGAACAAAATAAACAAAAGTATCTCTCAAAACCTATTGATTTTAGTAAAGTATTAAATTGCTCTATTAAAAATAATTGATTGTCTTTTACATAAACAAATGAGGCTCATTCTGGAACATTATGTTAACTTGAAAAAAATTGTTGATTCAATAATTTTTAGTTATCCATACATCTTTAAAATATTAAATGAGTAAATTTAAAACATTGATGACAGTTGCTTGCAAAGAGGAACAAGAATAAGTGTTATTTTATGTCAAATTTGCCTTCTAGAAATCGATTTTAAGGCAAGCTGAATAGTGACAAAATGAAAGTTTAAGTCCAAACTGTACCCTCAAACAACTGTATCACAATGATGAGGCTCGAAAGTTACTTTCTTTGAAACTTTCACATATATATTCCTAGAATTTTCCTTAGTACAACTTAGTTTGCTTTCAACTGCTGCAGTTGAAAACACTCTGACCAAAAACGACTTGGGGAGCATTCTGGAGAGCTTTAGTATCAACTTGACACACCTGGGTTGAGGGAGCCTCAATTGGGGAATTTCCTCTATTGGACTGGCCACTGACCATGTCTGTGGGGCATCTTCTTGATGGGCTGGGCTCTCCCACATCACTTACTATGGATGGTGCCACCCCTGGGCAGGTGGGCCTATGTTGCATAAGGAATCAGGCTGAGCAGGAGCCAGAGGAGCAAGTCAGTAAGCAGAGATCCTCCATGGCCCGCGCTCCAGCTCCTGCCTCCAGGTTCTTGTCCTGCATTCCTACCTTGGGCTCCCTAATGAACTGTGATCTGGGAGATGTAAGACAAATAAACCCTTTCCTTCCCAAGTTGGTATTGGTCAGAGTGTTTTGTCACAGCAATGGAGAAACAATTTAGGTCAGGGAGGAAAGGGCTTATTGCATCTTATACTTCCAAGTGACAATCCATTTTTGAGTGATGTTAGGCAAGAACCCAGGGCAGGAACCTACCTGGAAGAAGGAAGGGAACATGGACCACAGAGGAATACTGCTTACTGGCTTGCTCCCACAGGCTTACTCAGCTAATTTTTCTTATACTGTCCAGGTCCACTTGACCAGAAATGACACCACACACAGTGAAAAGGGTCCTCTTCTATCAATTAGAAGTCAAGAAAATGTCCCACAGACATAGCATGGCCACATGTCAATGTGATGCAGAAAATTTCACAATTGTGTATCCCTCTTCCAGAAAACTCCAGTTTTTGTTGACTTGCCCGAAAGTAACCAGCTAGTAATCAGTATTATGCATGGATAAAATTATAGATTTTTTTATTTAATGAAACAATTGTAACTACAATAATATTTAAAACCTTTGTGTCACTAACATTGTAAGTGATTTAGACAATAACTTTTAATGTTCAATTAAATACAGTAATATTGGTTATATAAAACTATGCCTTTCAGATTAATATAGTCCAAACATTGTGATATGTCCAAATATAGTATGATTTTAAGGTTCAGCAGCTATTTATCTCCTCTGAGTAAAATAGACATGATTATCAGTCATGTGATATGTATCTTTACCACTTTTCTTTTGAACATTTAGCAACCGAACATTTTACTATGAAATCTTACTACACAGAAGATAGGTTTTCATGTACTTGTTTAAAATTTGGTTGTCCTGGGCTGGGGAGATGGTTCAGCTGCTAAAGCACTTGCCACACAAGCATGAGGGCCAGAATGCACATCTACAAAACTCATGCAAATGCTGGGAGGGCAAGATGGCTCGCCTGCTCTTCCAGCATAGGAAGCAAAGATGGAAGGCCTGGAGCAAGCTGGCTGTCCCAAAACAGCAAGTTCTAGGTTCTAAAAAGATCCTGCCTTAGTATATAAGGTAGAGTGCAATCTAAGAAAACTGATATCAACCTCAGACCTCCAAACACTTGCTCACACATGTGCAGGTATACCTCACATAGTTGTGCTCACAAGTATATGAACATAAAACACACATGCAAAACAATCCACTATACTTTCTTGAGTAAATTAACTGAAATGTTACATACATCACATCGATAACAATAATAGACTCTATAGCTGAAATACTAATTTTGACAAAGGAAACCTAATTCCAGGTCTGCCATCAGAGGTACTGAATTCAGTCACAATATGATTAACTACCAGAAGCAATGTCAGCAGATAGTGAAGGATCAGACTGCACAGTTTACTCTCTATACTAGACTTCCAGTGCAGCTGGAAGCCATTGTATCACAATACTTACTGAAGGCAGGGCTCAGATACCACCATGGGGTTTATGTTTCAGAAACAAGAAGAGAACAGGTAGGACCTATCCTTTGGAAACAGATAAATATTGTATATCAATATGCATCTAAGGTGGGGAATTGTGAATATCTAAGATACACAAACTGACTTTCCTGATATTTACAATGAGTAAAATATATTTTGAATATGGTACTATAAATGATCAATCAAAGACCAAATGTAAAAAGAACTCCATCATGTCCACATTTGCATATGTCTGTGCATAATGTGTCTTAATATGCACAAGGATATTCAAGTCTTTTTATAAAGTGAATTCTATGTTCATAAATCCATTGTTACAATTCTATAATTATTTTCATCAAATTTTCAGTGTTGACTATATTAATAATTGAAACCAGCTTTATATTTTACAGAGATACAACATTATTTATCATATTATTTATTATATTTTACAGAGCTACAACATTATTTATCATCAGGTTTTAAGTTTGAAGGTTGTCTATTTTAATACAAACTTACTTTTCAATATCTGTATGTGCAGTCATATAGATATTACAGTTTGCGATGGCATACTTCTCAGAGCATATGCATCTATGATAAAGAAAATAAACCTATACTTTTCAGCAGATGGCCCCATAATCTACATACCAATTCTCTCATTTCCTTGGATGTTGATGACTCATTTTACATCACAAGAAACCCTTTACTAATCTCTGATTATAACACTCTGTCTATTATAATTCTCACTAGTCTCAATCAGTCAGTTTTCTTCGTCATTGCAAGCTTGGCAGAAGTTGGAAATTTCTATGGGGTTTAGGACTGATGCAATCAGAGGTTGTTGTGAAGGAAACGCCCATAGACTGTGTTATGCACACAGCATCCTACCATCCTTGATCTTCCTTTACTTCTTACCACACTCCAAAACAAAACTTCCAGCACCATGTTCTCAAACTTTCTTTATTCTTCAAACTCCTTCGCTCTGATATATGATCTCCTTATCCTATAACAATAGTTTATCTAGTGAGTATTGACATCACTTTTTCCGCATATTTAGCAGGTTCTTTGAGAATTTCACATACTGTATTTTGATCATATTCACCCCCTTTACAATCCTCCAAGATCAAGCCTCTTTCCGTACACACCTAATTTTGTATCCTCTCTTTTATTAAACCCATTGAGCCCAGTTTGTTCTACCCAGATAACCATGCATGTGGTGTTATCCACTGGTTGGTCATCAACTATCCAGGATCACATCCTTAATGAAAACTGACTATTCTTTTCCGAGAAACTATGAATTCCCAATATTTCCTCAACTAGTAGTGGAAAAATCTTCTATCCTTTACAAGCTGAGAATTTTTTTTCTGTCTTCAGATTGTATAGGTCCTGGCATCATGTATAGATACTGTAAGATATGGGCAACTGCCTGCTGTGGTTGGGAAACAGTGTTTCCCTGTAATCATTCATCACTTCTGTC
This sequence comes from Nannospalax galili, assembly GCF_000622305.1. Lineage (NCBI taxonomy): Eukaryota > Metazoa > Chordata > Mammalia > Rodentia > Spalacidae > Nannospalax > Nannospalax galili. The sequence continues at coordinate 7,838,041 of NW_008348789.1, forward strand.
TTTTGTGATCCTTTCCCTCTGTCTTCTGTGATGATCTCTGAGCCTTAGGAAAAGTGTGTGATACATGTGTTCCATTTAGGGTTAATCACTCCAATCTCTTATTTTTTGCACATCGACCAGTGGTGGGTCTCAGTACTAATCTCCATCTGCTGCAAAGGGAACCTTTTCTGATGAGGACTGAGAAATACACCAAACTGTGGGCATAACTATAAGTCATGAGAAGTCATTTTATATCTATTTAGCAGAACAATAGTAGTAGGTTTTTCTTTAGGGCATCTGACTCATCTAGCACAGGTACTTGGATGAAGTTTCCAGGTCAGTATTTCTTGATTTTCCATGTTCTGTGACTCAGATTTCTTCAGCAATAAGGTCTGAAGCTCTGAAAGATAATCAAGAGTAATGGGAATAGCCTATAATGTGTTGTGAGACCTATGGGACATCAGTGCCATTCTTGGCACTGTAGTTTTTATCTGCTCATCTGTACTGTTTAGTAGGAGTGTTGTTGGCCTGTCATAGGGTAACTCCACATAAATTCTGTTTATATATGAATGCATCTTAGGAAGTTTCAACAGCAGTATGTCCTATATTGACAATATTTTCTACAGATTCCTACTTTATTCATCACGAAAACTTTCAGAAATATAATTTTAAATCTTCATTCAAATATTTTCAAGCTCTGACTATTCATAATATCGTTATTTTAATTAAAACTCAAAAATAAAAATTAAATACAATTAGTCAAAGTCATCAGGAGACAGAAGGTAGATGAGACCTTATGGGAGGAAAGTAAATGGAATCTAGTGGAATGTGTCTGAAAAGTGTGACTAAGGATTAATTCACAGAAGTTTGGGGAGAGTTGATTACCCATGGAAGAAGAGTGAGGAAATATCTAAGGCATAGCCATTAACAACATCCAACATAGTACTTCAAATATTGTAAATCTGTATGTACATTTCAGTCTTGATAATGAGATCCTTTCTTCCTCTAAAGATATGGAATATGGACCAGAGAGAAAACACAGTACAAACATAGAGCAAAGGACCTCATTCAGTTATCTTTTATATATATATTTAAAGTTAACAGATTTAAATTCCTGACTTATAGGCATCATATTCCCAATTATATTTAGTGTAATATACACACACACAAATGTGTGTGTGTTTAGTTCAATATATATGTAATATATACATCACATGTATAATATGTATCTTAAAATCCAGGATTCTTTTATATTTTGACACCATTAGAGTGTAGAATGATTCATCAGAATTGATCTGATTAATACTCTGTAGACACTATTGTCCAGTAAAGGAAGCTACATGATACCTACCCCCTTGAGAAATTAATGGCCATCATAAACTAACTACATTAAGTTATTTTACCTTCAAAAATTATAAGCACTGGGACTGGAGAGATGGCTCAGAGATTAAGATCACTAGCTGCTCTTGCAGGGGACCCTTGTTTGAGACCCAGCACCCACATGGTAGCTATCAACTGTCTGTAAATCCAGTTCCAGGGGATCAGACACCCTCTTCTTGCCTCCATGGGCATTGCACGACATGGGTGCACTTACATATATGCAGGCAATGCACTCAGACACAGAAAATAAAAACAATAAATTAAAAAAAACTTAGTTGTATACTGAATTCCATATGTGATTTCTGCACCAAAGGAAAACATGTCAAAGTTTGCTTATTCAAATCTGTAGCTGTCACTGAGTTTCCCCAGTTTGTGCTGTAGCCCTCAGCAGCTTCTCTTTTTCAAATGACTCTCTGAGCCTCTAGATGCAAGAGAGAGTTTCCATTTAGAGAAGACATCATTTCAGGAAAGATCAGAGGCAATGACTCATGCAGGGTTATGAAAGCCCAGATGTCTCTCCAGGAGTAGAAATGCAGCTTTAATTCTCATTCCTGAGGTTCCAGCACATTTCAGATAAATTTGGGAGTTACTTGACATCGTTTAAGTATGTAAGAGAATTCTTTTCTACGGTTTCTTTTACCCTCTTAACTCTTTGTCTAAAAATATATCCTTACTGACTCACTTGTCTGTAAATCCATGTCTGACATTCTGTTTCTGGGGTTCCTGACCTTGGGTAAAAGCTACTTGTGATTGCTTCCTGCATCTGCACTCACAACTACCGCTATGACTTCCAAGAACTTAATCTTCTCCTTGTATGCTTATTTCACTAATATTTCCTTTTCTTTTAACCTTTTCCTGGATCCATCAAATATCTCTCTGTAATTACCAAATAACTCAAGACATCCTTCTCTGTGAAGAAATACTGTGTGCTTCCTTCACCAGCTGTACCCCCGTTCTTCACTGTCAGTCCAAGTGGGCTTTGGTTGGGTCTTCTCTATTTAACTGAAAATATTTTGCTAGGATTTGCTAAAACCATCAAACTTAAAAATCTTACAAAACATTTTTTAATAAAATCATGTTGTAACCTATATTGTTCTTAAAATCTTTCTTCCATGAATCAGAATTACCATTTCATTCATTGTTTCATTATTACAACAGTGATTATGAGATACATTATTGTACACATTTCATGCCAGAATAATTGATAGGGGGTAGCTGCAATACTAACATGAACAATGCCCTGTTAATGTAAGCAATTTAAAAGTCCTGCAGAGATAATTATTCTAGAAGATACTATTTTTGGCTTAATCCTATATAATTTGTGAAAATTATTTCATGTTTCTCCATATTTTTCTCTTTTATCAATGCTTGCATCTATCTGAAGACAGACAATAAAATCAGAAGTATATATCATGATGTTCACATGAGGTCAACCGCAGCTTAATGTCTTTGTGTAGTTAAAGTCTTTTTATAATATTCTAAGCTTTGGGCTGGAGTGATGGCTCAGCGGATAAGAACACTGGTTGTTCTTGTAGAAGACCCAGGTTTGAATCCCAGCACCCACATGGTAGCTAACAACTATCTGTAACTCCAGTACCAAGGGATCCAACAGCCTCTTCTGACCTCCATGAGCATTTCACGACATAGGTGCACTTACCTACATTGAGGCAATACACACATACACATAAAAAATAATAATAATAAATAAAATTTAAATAAATAAAATTTAAAAAATTTTCTAAGCTTTTATTATGATATTGAAAAATTACCTCTTTTCCCATTTTTCATTTGTAGGTCCTAAATGTGCTATATTTTTAGCTTTTCTTTTAGAAAATAACCCTATGATACTGTAAGATCCTTTGTCACTATGAGGTGAAATATATCTACTTTAATTTTGGGTGTGTTTTGTTGTTGTTGTTTTTATTGAATTTTTGTAAATTTCATACAGAACATCTCAAACAATCTTAATCGTCTATTTTTAAAACAGATCAATGGAGGTTAAATCTCTTTTCAGAAATGCCAGAACTAGGAAATACAATATGAAGCACAGAGAAACATTTAATTAAAATAATCAAAAATTCATATTAAAACTCTCGTGCTAGGTGATAAAAAAATCTATTTCTCAATTATTAAATCACTGGTAGAATTCATTTTTAGAATGCCTCATAGAAAAATAACATTTAATATTTTAATATGTGTATCTAAAGTTTCAGCCTTGAAGGTAGGAAAGTGTTTATGCAATAAAAACAACATTTTTAAAAAGCCATGACTATCCCAAGACAGCTTTCTACTCAGTGTACACAGGGGAAAAAGAACTAAAGATATGAATGCTCATGAACAGTACTTTTTGTAATCCAGCTAATTTAAGGTAGAATACTTTCCAATATCTCTCATCGGAAAACAAGATTTAAATAAACATTTTCATAGCCTTTGCATTAAAGGGAAGGAAAATATATCAATGTGTGTATATTTGCTATTTTGAAAATTTCTTGCCACATCAAAATCCACAAAGTACTCATCAGGACACCAGGTCTTGTGTTCTTGAGCTAGGTCAGAAGTTTTCACCCAGTACTGACCCTCAAGTGTTCAAATACTTTCCATAAAAAGTTTTTCTATCTAAGATTATTAGTTTTAACTTTTAAGTAAAAATGGCTACACTAACCAACATGCAAAAATTTTCATAGTACACAGAGAAATTCATCATACAATGCACTGACCACCCTTTGGCATTTTAAAAATTTTATTCAGAATTGATATTGCCAATGAGCCTAAGAAAAGGTACTCCTTTAACAGCATTTGCTTAGTGCAGAGGTGACAATAAATGACAGGAAGAACAGGGCTTGGTGGTACCTACCCTCTAAGTCACAGCACTGGTGAGACAGAGGCAGGCAATATCTGTGAGACCCTAGCCAACTTAGTCTAGATAGTGATTGCCAGACCACCTGAGGCTACAGGGAAACTCTGTCTCAAAAAGACCAAGCAATAACAAACAACAAAATAAAAATAAAAAGACAGCAAGAATCCAAAGACCCTCTGCATAGCAACGGGGCCCAAAACATGTTGATGGAGTCTAAGTGAGCAAATGTCACACAGTCCATTAGGGAACAAACCAGTCTGTGCCCTTTCCGTCTGGGGAATAACACAAACACACCTGCCCACAGTCAAGTAAAAATCCTCTTTATAGGGTACTCTTCCAAAAAATTAAATATCTAAATAATGGGGGGTGGTGCCAGACACCTTGAAGACAAGAAAACAATGTCTATGTAAAATTCACTGCATTAAAAAAAAGAATATATGCGCTCTAGTGTGTGTGTGGGGGGGCTGTGGGAGGGTGCCTGTGGGACAGGGGTATGATTAAGAAAGTTTCAGATGTTCTGTATGAAATACACAAAAATTCAATAAAAACAAATTTTTAAAAACTCTCTAAAATACTTTTTTAAATTTCTAGCATTCCTTATAGAATGTTCTTAAATGTTTCATTTTTATTTTGTTGGGTACAACAGGAGCCAAGTTATTAATTTAAAAAAGGTTGTTTATTTTTGATTTGCTGTTTATAATTGGTACAAAGTTTCCAAATATTTGAAACATCACCAAATGGATCCTTTAAGGTGAAAGTAGAATGCCATGTTCAAATGTGATTATCTCAAAGTTTGCCTGCCATGTGCTTTTCGTAAATGGCCATGCTGGAAATAAAAATGTTCTCAATGTGAAGATACTAGTAAAACTTATCCTATTACGTGATTTCTTACACAATCACATGTGTTACATTCATAGACAGATTTACATTTTGAAAGAAAAAAGTTTGGTCAACAAAATTAGTTCTTTAAAAAAAAAAAAAAAAAAAAGCCAAGACTGCCCCAAGACAGCTTCCTAAAGGAGGGCAATGCAGGATAGTAGCACAGTAGTAAAAGCAAGATGAATAGAGAAACCTGTTTTGTACAGAAATCAAACAAAGAAAGCATGCTTAATCTTATCCAGGTATATCAGAAAAGGAAACCCCTCTGTCCCACCATGGTCTATTCCTTTACCTGCTCTGGCCTTACATGGCTGACTCTCCTTTCCAAATTCAGATGAATTAAGTCCTCAGGACGAGAGGAGCAGCCTTGGGCATCAGAATGTCCCCTAAGGCCTGTTTTCAACAATCGTATTTGAATAAGTTTGTTCTTCAAAGTTCAATTCTCAAAAAATAAACTGGATTGAAAGACTGAAAGACATTTCCAACAAGAAGTTAAGTGTGTATTACCCATTCTTCTGTTTAAGAAATGATTTTAAACGTTGGAACCTCATTTAATTTTATGTCTTATAGAGTTTATAATGAGTTAAAGATTATATAAGCATAATAATTCATCTGTAAACCTAAAAATGTACAGCCAATTTTGAAAGAGATGTACCCTAGCTCAGAAAAATGTTA
>NW_008348789.1:7843894-7845934 GCF_000622305.1 Nannospalax galili
AATCAAAACATGAAAAAAAAAGAAATGATTATTTGAGCAGAATATTTTGAAGAATATGCTAATTTTTTAAAATTACAGATATAAAATACCAGATGTTTATTAGATGACCAGCAGCAACTATTCAAAAAATTATTTAAAAAATTTTATGTTTATGAAGTTTTTTGTCTACATGTATGTAAGTACTCCATGTGCATGTCTGATGTCTGCAGAGTGGAACTGGATTTGTAATGGTTGTGAGTGATCTTGTGGCTAGCTGAAGCCAAATTTGGGTCCTCTGCAAGAGTAGTCAGTGTTCTTAACTATTGAGTCATCTCCCCAATCCTGTCAGAGATGACATTGACTATAATGCTTTCCACTGGAGTAAACCTAAACAGTCATATGAAAATTAAATGAGCTGCTCAGAGCATAAAATTCATGCTCATTTTGTTAAAGTCATCATTAATTTAATATATTTATTTATTTTTATTTATTTACTTTATATGTATGACTGTTATACCTGCATGTTTATAAGTGCACCTGTGTTATGCAGGGCCTGTAGAGGACAGAAGAGGACTTCAGATCCCCTAGAAATGGAGTTACAGACAGATGTTAACCACCATGTGGGGACTGGAATTGAATCCAGGTTTTCTGAAAGAGCAGTCAGTGCTCTAAACTGCTGAGGCATCTCTCCAGTCCTAATTAAATATACTTTATAAAAATTTCCAAAAGTATTTTATGATACATGGAAATTTTATGATGGTAAAACATCTTAAATATTTTTGCCTATGAACACAGGTGCAATAAAAACAAAGAAATATTATGAAATACACAAATTATTTTTTATTTACTATCTGATTAGTGAAGAAAAATATCCAAATTTGGTCTCACATTTACACATGACAGCCCGTTCCAAATCTTTACAAACTCTTAAGTGTAATTAATATTAATTTGTATAGTGGTGAATTTTAAAAATATGTCATGTTCAAGATGTGACAGTTATGAATATTTTGGCCTGAATTTATGTACCAGAAGGTACAATATGATTTCTACTTATGCTATTCAGCAAAGAAAAACACAAATTTAGCACCTATTTATAGCATAAGGTTTACAATTTATGACAGAGCTGAGCATCAAATGACATTATTCTATTATTTCAAATACAGAATACATTTTAAAAAGCAAAATATTAAATTTGAGCGAGAAAATAAAATATGAAAACCTTTAGACCAGCTGTTAACTGGCATTTGCAAAGCAAATTAAGCAGGTTTTTAATACAATGAAGCAGATGGAGAAAATGTGTTCATTCAGGGAATATTTTTTTAGTTCTCATTTTAGCTTATGTCTGTCCCTGTCCTTCCCACAAAATAATTTTTTACTCACAATAGTCTTTCTGTTCCCATGAAGTCATTTGTCAGATATTTCTGATTTTATCTATTCTTAATTAAAGGTAAGTGAATGTTGGTGTAAGAACATGATAAGATTTCTAAAAACAATGTATTTGCATCTGACAATGCTTAACTATTTACAATATATATTTTTACTGAATTTTTGTATTTTCATAGACTGTATCTTAATCATATTTAGACCTCCTCCCTTATTTATACCTCCCATAGCTTTTCCACCAGATTTCATGCATTCTGTCATGTATGTTAAGGCCTCTCAATTCAAGTTTGTGTCCCCAGATGTCCCTCAGTGTGAATAAATCTGCTGAAGCCTGCTCAGCCTACCTAACATCACTCCCTTAAAGATCAACTCCCCATCACCCAGCAGTGCTCAGCTGCCAATAATTCTTCAGGTAAGATTGAAGCTTCTTACCCATTTTGCCAGTTCTGTGCTGGATTTTTGTCTGGGCCTTGGGCATGCTTGTCACCATTGCTGCAAATTCATGTGAGCAAGTTCTCAGAGGCCTGGAAGACTGTTTCCTTATGTTCATACTCCAACTCTGGCTCTTACAATCTTTCCACCTTCTATTCCTGAATGGTCCCTGAGCCTGGGTTGATATTGTTCTTTTCCCAGGTGTAGTATTATATATATATATATATACTCATATACACATACACA
>NW_008348789.1:7846023-7873184 GCF_000622305.1 Nannospalax galili
ATTTTCCCATAATGTTATGCAGAAAGAAGTTTTAGGTACATTATATTCATCTTATTACTAATATTTTCTCTCCATTCACAAAAGAAAAAAGTACTGAGCATCACTAGTTACATAAAAGTATAAAAAGTATGAAAAGTTTAAGATGCATTTGGAAATCTCAAATTTGTATTTTTTTCTTTTTAAAAAATATTATTTTTATTTTCTGTGTATGATTGTATTAACTGCATGTAGGTAGGTGCACCCGTGTCACTCAGTGCCTGCAGAAGTCAGAAGAAAGCATCAGGTCCTCTGGAACTGAAGCTATGGCCAGTTTTTAGCAGCCATGGGGATGCCGATTTTGACTTGAACCCGGGTCCTCTGCAAGAGCAGTCAGTGCTCTTAAACGCCGAGCAATCTTTCCAGTCCACTGCATTTTTTCCATAAATAATTCTACAGCTCATTCATATTGCTATGGTACATTGTCATTGTCACTTCAGTGTAAAAACAGCCATTTAAGTATTTTCAACACCTATGAAATCCCTATAATAGTTGAGATATTGCTATATAAATGAATGTGAACATGATTAGTAACACATACTTCATCAAAATATATGACATGGTGTGTTATTTAATGATTTTGCATATTTCTAACTATACAGGCTCTATTACAATAATTTCCTTTACTTAGTTAATCAGATTAAAATATATCACATATAGATAAAATGTCATGAAATAATGTAAAATATATTCTTCTGTGTTATCAATATCTATACCGTATTTTCTATTTAGATACAAAAAGTTAAATACTATTACTTATATATTAATAAACAAAGCATGCATTAAAAGAAATGGGCTCAGCAATGACATGTCGGAATCCTCAAGTCCTTTCTACCTTTGCAGTATAGCCAGAGTTGGAGCACACCAGAGGAAACAAGAGCCACTCGGAAGCCACACAGCAAAGCAGCGGTTGCCTTCCTTCAGTCCCAGCAGCTGAATGCAGCCATGGCTGACACGTTCTTGGAGCACCTGTGCCTCCTGGACTTTGACTCTGCACCTATCACGGCCTATAACACTGGAATCATCTACATCATTGGCCCTGCTTCCCATCTGTGGAGATGCTGAAGGAGATGATTAAGTGTGGAATGAGTGTTGCTCGTCTGAACTTCTCTCATGGAACTCATGAGTACCATGCGGAAAACATCAAGAAGGTGTAGACAGCCACAGAAAGCTTTGTGTCTGATTCTATTCTCTACCAGCCAGTTGCTGTGGTTTAGGACATTAAGGGACCTGAGATCTGGACTGGACTTATCGAGGACAGCCACACTGCTGAAGTGAGGCAGAAGAAGGGAAACACTCTGAAGATCACCCTGAATAACTGCCTACATGGAAAATGTGATGAGAACATTCTATGGCTGGACTACAAGAACGTTTGCAAGGTGGTGGAGGTGGGTACCAAGGCCTATGTGAATGACCGGCTTATTTTGCTGCAGGTGAAGGAGAAAGGTGAAGACTTCCTGGTGACCAAGGTGGAAAATGGTGGCTCATTGGTCAGCAAGAAGGGAGTGGACCTTCTCTGAACTGCTGTGGACCTCCTTGCTGTATCAGAAAAGGGCCTGAAGTTTGGAATGGAGTGGGATGTAGACATGGTGTTTGCATCTTTCATCCTGAAGGCTGCAGATGTGCATGAAGTTGGGAAGGTCCTGGGAGAGAAAGGAAAGACCATCAAGGTTATCAGCAAACTCGCGAATCATGGAGTTCACAGGTTTGATGAGATCCTGGAGGGCAGTGATGGGATCATGGCGGCCTGTGGTGATTTGGGCATTGAGATTCCTGAAGAAAATGCCTCCCTTGCTCATAAAATGTTGATTGGGCAATGCAACCAAGCTGGAAAGTCTGTCATTTGTGACACACAGATGCTGGAGAGAGTGATCAAGAAGCCCCGCCCCACCCGGGCTGAGGGCAGCGATGTGGCCAACGCTGTGGTGGATGGAGCTGACTACATCATGCTATATGGAAAAACAGTCAAAGGGGACTGTCCTCTGGGCCTGTTTACATGCAGCACCTTATTGCCCATGAGGCAGAGATTGCCATCAACAACTTGCAAGAACTCTGATGCCTGGTGCCCATTACCAGCAACCCCAAAGAAGCTGCTGTGGTGGGCTCAGTGCAAGTCTCCTTCAAGTGCTACAGTGGGGCCTTTATCCTACTCACCAAGTCTGACAGGTGTGTTCACCAGATAGTCCAATACTGCCCAGGTTCCCCATCATTGCTGTGACAAAAAATCCTCAGACAGCTTGCCAGGCCCATTTGTACCATGTCATCTTCCCTGTGCTTTTAGGATGCAGTCCAGAATCCTGGGCTGAGGATGTAGACCTGCAGGTGAACTTGGCCATGAATGTTGGCAGAGCCTGAGGCTTTTTCAAGAAGGGAGAGGTTGCCATTGTGCCAACTAGGTGACACCCTGACTTCTCCAATATCATGCATGTGTTGTGGTGGTCCACTGGAGCCCTTCTTCCAGCCCCTGTCCATCTCCCTCCCCTAAACTATCCATTATTCCAGCATCACTTGTAGTGCTCACTCTGGGCTATAGCGTGACACTGATGGGCTGGGACACAAGGAAAGTTAAGGCCTCTATGAAACATGGCACAGAGTCAGGCTGACCATCCTGTGGCCCTGCCCAAGCCAAGGATGAAGGAGGAATGCAGGATTGGAGGCCCTCTGAAGTTATGACAAGAGGTCAGCAACATCTCTGTGTACTTTGTTCCTATAGAAAGTGTTGTCCAGAGGACTGCCAGCCCTGGCCTAGAGTCAGGAGAGAGCAGCTAGCAAGGGTAGGGGCCTAGGGCCCAGGGCCGAGGTTCCAGTGTAGATAGCCTTTGGCCCTGGCCTATACCTGGTTCTGGCACAGCCTCCCCACTTCCTCCTTGAGCACTGTGCTCTTCTGTTCCTGCATTCTGCTCAGCAGCTGCTGCAGACAAACACTCCATGGCCCTTCCAGTTTCCCAACTACTGCAACCATCTCCAGGCCTGTTGCTATAGAGCAATAAACAGCAGCTGAATTTAAAAAAAAAAAAGAAAGAAAGAAAGAAAAAGAAAGAAAGAGAAAAAAGAAACAGGGGAAACTGAAAACAGAGGGACCTGGGGGTGACTCAGTAAAGAACTTTCCTTGCAAGCATGATGACCTGGGTTGAATCCAAATCCCATGTACAAATGATATTTGTGATCACACACATGCTTGGAATCATAACTCTCAGGAGGAAGAGACAAGAGAATTCCCAGTGATTAATGGCCAGTTAATTTAGCTTAATTGATGAACTCCAGGCCAAAAATACATCCTATCTCAAAGACGGTGGGTGGTATCCTTGAGAATCCTATATCATACTCCAGCCTACAGAGGTATGGACACACATGAGTATGTCATCTGCACATACTCATGTATCTGCATACACATAAGCGTGCAACATGGATGCGTAAAAATAAAGGAGAAAATAACTATAAATCAGCATATCTTTATCAATTTATTTACAAATCTAACGAACTAAAACATAATTTAATTTATTTCCCCAACACATGCAAAGGAGTAGGTTAACCACAACACAACAAAACAAAAATACAGAACATTTTCGAATATAAAAATATTAAACTGTGAACACACATTCGAGTATTGATTTTGATTTGGGTTTTCTTTAAAAAATGAATGTATCACACACACATACACACACAAACATTTTTTTTTCTTTTTATTTAACTGTATAGATTGGAAATAAATTTTATTGGAGAAAGGTTCATGTATTGAAGGTGCATGATTTATCATATGGTGTTTGACTGAAGAGATTAGTCTCAATGATGGTTCTCAGAATGTGGTGGCCTTAGACAGGTGGTGGAAACAAGGAAGGAATATAAGTTGGAAAGAATAAGTCACTGCCATGTGTTGTTCAAGTACCTATGTGGCCCCTGTGGATTGCTGCTTGATCTGTTGGTTCTATTTGCCATGACTTGAGCAACTTTGTTTCAACACATCCTTCCTCCATGGTGATTTGTCTCAACATGGGCTAATACCCTTGGAGACAACAAAGCAGAAACTAAAATAGCTGAAATGATAAATTAAATTTCTGTTAAACTATTTCAAGTATTTTTCAGAGTGATATAAGGTCTAACACAGACTCATTAAGAATTGTTGTCAGTGAAAACTGTGAAATAACAGGTGTGAGTGTTCCACTGGAGGGGGGGGGCAGGGACATGTAGGAGGCTGCATTGTGTGTGAGGGAGCAGGAGAGGATAGATGGTGAGAGGAGGGTGTTATTGGGAGGAGGGTGGGTTATGGGGGCACTGGGATGGGAGGAAAAGAGTAGAGATGAATGAATCTTGGGGGTGCTAGGGAACCCACAGGGAAAGGTGATGCCCCTGTAACACCCTGAGAGATGTGCATACAGTGTCTAAATATTAGTGCGTATGTCTACATGGGGGGTGTTTGGCAAGGAACATAGTGCCAGACAGAAGAGACCGCACTTTGAGTGGTTGGTGAGAATGGTCCAAGAGACTCCCAAAATAGCACAGGTTATTGGCAAAGCTCTGACTTTTCTCCCAGAACTAGAAGATAAGACCCTACTGCTGAAGATAGGATGTACTTCAGATACAGGACTTGGAGCAATGGAGCAGGAACTGACCTGGAAACATTCTATCTGAAGTTTGACTCTCATAATACTAAATGATAATATGGAAACTGATGAGCCATCTCTCCAACCTGACAAAGAAAATCTTAAATAACTCTTACAAAATAAAACCAGAACACACCAAGGGAGAAAAATAATCAAGGGACAAATCCAGCCCTAAAGCCTAATAAACATAGTGACTAGCATGGCAAACTACCTCTAATGCTGCAGTAGTGGTACTGTTATCTGTGTGTGGGGCGGGGCAATTAACAGCTGTCTAACTGGAATTAAAGCCCTCTCAATGGGAGGGAACTCATGGGTGGCACTTTAAACTCAGCCAAACACACATGACTGGGGAAGACATAGATCCTAGAGAAATTTTATCATATTTTTAAACAATTGAAATTTCATGCCATGTGCTAAATATGGATCCTTATATTTACAGATAAACATATCATACACCACTCATCAAAGCAGCTTCTTTTTGCAATAGATGTAGGCTACTGCAGAATCCCAGAATTGGTCAGACACAGAGAATATTCGTCTGAAAGATGGCCGTCTTAGGTGACACATCTACCGTTGAACCTCTACACCTAAGGCTAATGTATCATAGCAAAACAAAGGGTAGAGAGAAAAAAAAATGCATCCTTCAACTCTCACCATTGAAGGCTCCTTATACAACAGAGAGTGATGCATACAGAAGGCCACAAGTGGCCACGTTTTAAAGAATAAGAAACTGCAGCCTGTGTGTCTCTTGGTGAAATGCCCATATTAAGCCTCACCCATGACTCAGGGACCATTGCAGAGGAGGGGGCAGAAAGGTTGTTAGAACTAGGGCTGGTTCATGAACACAGGAAAGCAGAGGCTTTCAGGTCCCTGGAATCTTACACATGTGAACTTGTGGCAATGAAGGCATGGAGCACGGGATACATGCGAACTCAATTAGACATAGGCCCGGTGTGGAGCCAGGGAAATGCAGCGGGGCTGCCCTAGACTGAGAATTATTGGAGACTGATTACTTCTGGGTGAGGGAGAATGTGCCTTACTTACGATCTCTGGTTGGGCTGACTAGACTCCAGTGGATGAATTTGCATGGAGGGACATCTGGTTACAGATGCTTGACTAGATAGGACTTAACATGTATGGTGGAATGCATGAGGTCCAGTGCAGGTTTGGGGGGGAATGGATGGGGGAGGGGGTATAAATTTGATTAAGAAAATTCAGAACTGTTGTATGAAATGTACAAAAGCTCAATAAAAATTTAAAAACCTATGAAATACACAAAAATTCAATAAAAATACACAAAATACTTACCAGGGAGAAATTAAATTTGTGTTTTCATTATAAAAGGCATACATCCATTCAATAATTTCTTGAAGGAAATTTACTCTAAATGGATGTTATTACTTATTTGCTACTTGTGAGTTTGTCATCAGTTGATCTATAATTTATAACATTTTGAGTAATACTTAAAAATATTTTTATTTATAAAATATATAATAATTGTAGTTGTAATTTTACAAGTTTATTCTAATAAAGACTAACAAAAATAATGAGAATATGTTGGGTTTTAGTTCAAAATAATTTTGTGCTTATAGTTTATAAAACATTGGTCAGGAATTTTCCAAAAAAGGTGAAGATATCAATACACAGATAAAGGAATCTCAATGCAATTATAATAAAGTAAATTTAACAAATGTAAATAAATGGGATATTGTTCAAAAGGAAAATCTTTAAAAAATGTAAAATGAAAGTGATTATTTTCCTTTAGCTACAATACAGACACAGGAAGATACTGAATTTGAGGTCATCCAGGCCTACAGAGAAAGAAACTGTCTCAAAAATATAAAGTCAACAAATTTACTGTGGGTATTCCATAGCAACAAAGATGATAAATTTTAAAGCATTATTGCATGTACTTAAAACAGTATTGTAGATATTATGTACAACTGCTAAAAATACACTCTAAGAATAAATGTAAAAGCAAACTGGTATATATATTGACAATATTTGTCACCAAAATAATTGTAATAAAATAAGATTGGAGAAAGGAGTGACAAAGAAATGCCCTTCAGAAGATCCTAATTGGGAGCCTGGGGAGAGAGAACTGTGGGGAGAGAAGCATTATGTTTCACTAAAGTTTGATAGGAGTACAGCAGTAGGATAAATGTATTATCAAGGCTTTATACAGCCATAATAGGGCCTTCAAACAAGAGAACCTAGGTGATTTCTGACTCTTACAGGTTTATCAGGAGGATGAGTAGTGGAGACAAGCTTCAAACCATAAAATCTAGATTACATGACTCCTGGCATGGAGTCAGACACTAGGTGAAGTCACTGTATATAAGTGCCTGGTCCTGAGTAGCAGATTGAAAGACATGATGTGGTGGAGCTTGGGCTTTTCCTCTTTCCTTATCAAATACTTAGTCAAAGCAAACAAGTCAGTTCTTTGTCCTAAAAGAGAGACTTCCCAGGGTTGAATGTGTGGTGTGGCCTGAGGGCCAGAGAGAAGAGAAAATGAGAGAGAGAGAGACAGAGAGAGAGGAGCTAGAGGGTCAGTTTGTGATATAACAAAAGAAAATTGAGTTTATTGATTAAGTTTACCTTATAATCATCCAGAAACCTATTATTACACATTTAAAAATAAACATACATAACTACTTTTTAAAAAGTATTTTTCATTAAGATTAAACAATTGAAAAGCAATTATGGGAATACAACCTATCTTCGTTTTGGAACTTGTCATTTTTCTTATTTCTTTGTGAACCATTTTCATTTTTGTAGAGTCTGTAATAAAAAAATAAGTATATGTGTCCACTGTCCCATGATGGCTCCTCTATAGTCTTTTTGTGTGTACATGTTTTTTCTCTTGGTGTTTGTTTCTTCATTTACTTATTTTTTGTAATTGGATCTTCCTAGTCCCAGGTAACCCGTTGGTCACTATTGTGCATCACATTGGCCTTGATCTCACAGAGATCCTCCTACCTGTGCCTCCGAAGTGTTTGGATTAAAGGTACACACCACCACACTTGGCATCCATGTATATTATTTAGCAATTGCTAGAAATTAAATTTAACAGAAAAAAATATATGTACAGACAAAACTGTAAATTCTCTGAAAGAAAATATTGAAAATGAGACTTTTGTTCTCAAGCATCTCAGTGTCCCTTAATCATGCTTATTGTTTCTATACATGTAATCTAATTCAATGTTTACAAGGTAAAATCTACTTTTACCTTTCCATAAGAAATATAATTAGCTCTTTGTAGTCACAACATCAATCATAAAGAAAAAGGAATAGATAAGCAACTCACAAATAAAATAATCCTAAATGAAAAAAAGCAATCCTTTAACAATTATCCTAAATGAAAAATACTCCTGGAGTACATTTTACTTGGGATAGATAAATTCAGTAATAACTTTATGAAAAAAAATAAAATAAACACCTGGGCTGCAGAAAAGGCTTGGTGGTTAAAAAGCCCTTGAGGCTCTTGCAGAGAACTGAGTTCAGTTCACAGAACCCAAGACAGGCAGATCACAACAGCCTATAACTCCATTTCCAGGAGATGTGATTCCGTCTTCTGGTCTTCAGCAAAACCCACATGCACAGGTGCACACACACAAACATAGGTCAGCACACCTGCACATAAATAATTTTTAAAACCTGTAAATTCAAATGTTGACATGCATTAGAGGAAACTGAAAACAATATTCATGACCATACTCCTAAAATATGTAATTTATCAAAGAATAAAATATTAATTTAAAGAATCATGAATTTATTTTAACTAAAACTGGAACCTCTAAGATTAACGCCTCTTTTTCTAAGGTTTGCCACTTCCATTTACCTGAATGACATAGCAAAATAGTGTAAGACATAAAAAACTCTTACCTTCAAAGATGGCTTTGTCAACTTGTTCAGCATTTGGAGTCTGACTAGAATTTATAACACTAACCATAGATAGCAAAATGACAATATTTATAGACACAAGCATTAACTTGATTTGCATTCTTTAAGTTATATCTAGGAACAGAGTAGATTCACAATAATCACATACTTATGCTATTTAACATCAACCTTTTACTGGACTCAATATTAAACACTGGTTTCTACAGTTTAACAAAGTCAAAGTTTTGTCCTTGTCAGCATCAAAGTTTCTTAGGAACAACTACTTGGAAAGTAGACCAGACATAGCTACAGACATAAAATATATGCCATTTCAATAGAAGTCCTGAAGACTTATTTGAGAAATACTGACCTAATACATAAAGATTTTGACATGTGGGATATGAAGATACTCTAAAGGTCCTCAGTCATTAATTTGTAATGATATACAAAAAATGTTATTCAGAGTAGAATAAATGCAGATACAATACTTTAAGTACTTTATTCTTACAAATACATAGCATTTTCCTAAAGACTTGTATTGACTGAAAGTAGCAAGTATTATGATTTCATGAGATACTTAATATGAGTTTTGCCTTGAAATAACAAATGAAAGATGATTTTTAAAAGTTTTTTTGGAACCGCCTATAAAAATTTATATTATCATGTTAGACAGATGTCTCAGCTCTTAAGAGCAGGCGCTGTTCTTGGAGAAGACCAGATTCAGTTCTAGTAGCTACGTAGAGTCTAATAATCACATGTAATTCCAGTTCCAGCTGAGGTGAAGTTCTCTCTGGCTTCCATGGTCATTCTAGACATATGATGGTATCATGTACATTCAGATAAAACATTCAAACACATAAATTAAAAATAAATTAATAAAAAATCAAATGGGTGTGGTGGTACACACCTTTATTCCCAAAGGCAGGACAGAGTGGGGTCAATCTCTGTGAGATCAAGACCATCCTGGTCTACATAGAACGTTCCAGGCCAACTGGGGCTACAGGGAGACCCTGACTCAAAAAGATAAAAAATAAATTATATATGATCAGAAAAGCACTGAATTATTTACATTTCATAGTAGGCAACTTAAATATTTTAATGTACTATCTTTAAATAAATAATGGAGTGATCAATGATTTAAATATATTTTATATTCTATATATTTATGTGTATAACAAACATAACAAGAAATTATTTAAAGGAATAGTTGACAATATTCAAATATTCTACTCTTACTAACATAATGAAAGCATATTAGTGCTTCTAAAAAACAGATATAGAATAGTGTTCTTAATGTTTAATAGAAAACCACAAAGAAATAAATTTCACACTATCTGATGATCTTATAATTTAATTTTATTTACAAAACAAATTATTCAAATATCATGCTTCTCATACATGTTCCTAGTGTAAATATGCATGTACAGAAAGAAAATTACAAAATCAAGTATAAAGGAAACATAATAGTGATTATTTCAGTAAATTACTTACTGTTTTATTCATACTTTAAAACTTTCAACATTATTTGAATAAATAAAATTCATGAGGAGTTGCTAAGAAGAGAGTATAAGAATTCATTTTTAATATGAATAGCATTGGTTCCTGAAAAATTGCATCAATTTAAATATGTGATATAGATTTCTACCATGAAATAGTCAATAATTTTATTATATACTCTATGTTTCACTCCCTCATTAAGATGTGAATGACTTGGAGAAATTTAGTGAAATAATATATTACAGAAGTTAACTAGCACATCCATAAGATTCATATCATCTTTCTTTTTTAAAAAGTATTTATTTTTTAATTTTTATTTTATGTGTATGAGTGTATTTCCTGCATGATGTAAGTGGGCCTGTGTCATGCAATGCCCATGAAGGTCAGAAGTGGGCATTAGAGTCCCTGGAACTGAACTTACAAACAGTAGTTAGCCAAAGTGTGGGTGCTGGGAAACTAACCTGGGTTCTTTGCAAGGACAGTCAGTCAATGCTCTTAACTGCCTAGTTATCTCTCCAGACCCTACTTCATTTTTCTATGGAAATAGATGTACTAATTAAGGCAAAGCATTTAGAGAATTCCCCTAAGTATATACCTATAAAATACAAGTTTCTCTTGTTTTGTTCCTCATTGAACAGAGTTGAAAATGCTAAAGGAAATGACACTTTGTATTTAACTGGTAAAGCTGTTATAGAAATAAAACCGTATTAAAATGGTTTGTTTACATAAGAGCATATTTTATTGAAGGAAAAGTTATCTATTCTTCATGGCTTCAAAATTGCAAGAAATAATAGAATTCAAAAAGATTAATAATACTTCAACACAATCTAAATTACATCAAAATGTTTTTTATCCATTTCTAAGTATTTTAAAAGCCTCTTAAATTAGTAAGCTGGACACTTCTTTTATCTAATGTTGATATGAAGATGATATATTCTAACATGTCTATAAATATATGCTTTTTTACCTGAAAATCAATGTGGTACTTTAAAAATGAGTCATTCACCATTTGTGCTTTTAAAACACTTTTTTTAGAAACTAGTTTTTAGAAGTTTAATGCATTAAGTACAGCTGAACTTAGCTTT
This sequence comes from Nannospalax galili, assembly GCF_000622305.1. Lineage (NCBI taxonomy): Eukaryota > Metazoa > Chordata > Mammalia > Rodentia > Spalacidae > Nannospalax > Nannospalax galili. The sequence goes on from NW_008348789.1 coordinate 7,857,125, forward strand.
CATAAGTGACAAGTACAAACAGCTGTGAATCATGATGTCATATACATGTTTTTACTTTTAGATACTTTATATAATCAATAATGATATTTAGCATTTATTTAAAACAGTTTTTCTTGATTTAATAATGATCATTCTACATAAATTATATATAAGTACAAAAAAGGTATATTTAAGACACTCATATATAAACAATTGTATTATAACATAAAATACAAAAGAAACCAGGGAATAAATTCATTTACAATAATATTTTAAAAATTGCTTTTACAATTTTTTAAAATATTTTATTTATTATTTTTATTTTATGTGCATGAGTGTATTGCCTGCAAAATGTGAGTGCACCTGTGTCATGCAATGCCTCAGAGGTCAGAAGAGGGCTTTGAATTCCCCTGGAACTTGAGTTAAGGATGGTTTGTCGCTACCGTGTGTGTGCTGGGAATTGAACCGGAGTCCTCTGCGAGAGCAATCAGTGCTCTTAACCACTGAGACATCTCTCCAGCCCCTAAAATAATATTTTTAAATGTTTTTATTGATCTTTTGTACATTTCATATATCTTTGTCAAATTTAGACCCCTCCCCCATTTTTACCGCTCATTTCCCCCCCCCCCCCGAATTTCAAGCATTGTCTCACATATGTTAAGTCCTATTCAGTCAAGTATTGTTCCCAGATGTTCCTAGGTACAAGTTTACATACTGGAGTTTAGTCAACCTGTCTAGAGTCAGAGTCATTCCCTCAAAGATCAACTTTCTCTCACCCAGCAGTAATCAGCTTCCAATTGTTCCTTGGCTAGGGCTAGGTCCTGCTGCCCATTTCTCCAGTTCTATGCTGGGCTATTGTCTGATTGGGCATGTGTCCATTCAACTCACATGAGCAAGTTCCCAGGGGCCCGAAAGCCTCTGTTTGCTGATGTTCATGCACTCACCTTGGCTCTTGCAATTTTTCCAACCGGTCTTTTGCAGTGTTCCCTGAGTCCTGGGTGACTGAGGTTTAATAGGAGTCTTATCCAGGGATACACACTCTGGAGTCATCTGCAAAGTATAATTCTTTACAGAAATGAAATTATAGGACAATGAAAATACTCTAACATTAAAAAAAAAAACAGCTATTGAGCTTCTAAATTCACATAAAACAATTCTCCAGTGTAAATGTGTCCACTGGAGCCTAGTTAGCCCATCCAAGTGGTTGTATGTAAGTCATACTCTACCTCACGCAGCATCAATCAGTCTCAAATAGTTCTCAATCTAGTTCTGGAATGCCACCTATTTCTCACCTCCCCTTTGGGACCTTGTTTCATTGAGCTGACATGGATCCCACACTCCCCACCACTGCTGGCTGCCACAGGCTCATATGAGTAAGCCTTCAGTGGCCTGGAAGTCTCCACCTCCCTGTGTTCATGAACCAGTCCTGGCTCTTACAATCTTTCTGCCTCCTCCTTCGAAATGGTCCCTGAGCCATGGGTGTGTAAAGTTCCATACAGGAGCCCTATCTACACTGTGCAATCTCTTATTCTCCAAAACGGCCAACATTTATGGGAGAGTGGATCTGGGTTTGAGTGGGAAATGTTGTATGAAATTTTAAAAGCTCTATAAAAAATACAAAATTAAAAACAGCTCTCAATCAAATCCAGACTTCCTCCCCCATCCATGCCTGCCCCATCCCCTTACTAGACCCCATGTACTCTGCCACACATGGTAAGTTCTATCCAGGCAATCATTTGCACCCAGATGCCCTTCAGTGAAAATTCATTCACTGGAGTCTAGTCACTCTATCCAGAGATCATGTGTAAGGCATACTCTCCTCCACCCAGCAGCAAAAAGACTCCAATAGCTCTCAGTCTAGGGCTGCCCTGCCCCCCATCTCTCTCCTCCCCTCTGGGCCCTTGTTTAATTGAGTTGGCATGGGTCCTGTGATGGATGCCACCATATCCACAAGTTCACATGTGCAAGCTTCCAGTAGCCTGAAAGCCTCTGCTTCCCTGTTTCCATGAACCAGTCCTGGCTCTTACAATCTTTCCATCCCCTATTCTGCACTTGTTCCTGAGTTGTGGGTGGGTGAAGTATCCTATCCAAGAATGTGCACTCTGCAATTTCTTTTTCTTTAAAACTTGATCAGTTGTGGCCTTCTATGTACATTGCACTCTGTTTTATAAGTTATTTTTACTGGTGAAAGTTGAGGGATGCATTAAGTTTTCTCTTTACCCCTTGTTCTGCTACGTTCCCTGAGCCCTTGTTGTAGTGATTCAACTGTAGATATGTCACCTAGTACTGAGAATCTCTCAGACGTATATTTCTGGGTCTGACTAGTGGCACAATTCTGCAGGAACCTCCATTTGTTTCAAAAAGAAGCCTCTTTGATGAGTGATGTACAGTATGTTTGTCTGTAAATATAAAGATTGATATTTAGAATATAGTAAGAAATTTCATCTGTCTAGAGATATGAAAGAGATAGGTTTTCTCTAGGATCACTACCCTGTCCTCTCCTCCCATGTATACTTGACTGAGATTACAGTGCCATCCGTAACTTCATCCACTAAGGGGATCAAGTCCAATTAGATAGCTACTGATTGCCCCCCAGATGATATTGCCATTACTGAACCAAGAGAGGTAGCTTGCCACACCAGTTTCTATGGTTATTAGTCCAACCCAACATTTTTTTAAAAATTTCTTTAAATGGCTTTCAGAAATATGTGGTGATGAACTTCAAGTAGAACTTAGTGGCAAAGGCTGGGCATTAAATTTCATAAACATATATATATATATATTTTAGTTTCAGAATAGCATTAATTTAATATTATAAAAACATGGATAATATACTAATAAAATATGAGCACTATACACACTGATCAGTTGTAACTGAGAGCCAAAAGACTCTCTGGGACACACATGATGGCACATATCTACAATTGAACTTGCTCATTTTCAGCAACACACCATTGCCTGAGTGCTTTCTGGAATGAACAAAAGTGGAGAAAACAATCCAAGCACTACTGTGCTGTGTTAAGATATTTGTCTCTGCTCTTGACTGTGAATAAATTAATACCAGTTCCTTCAAATCCCTGCTACCTTGACTTACTAACAATGAAGGATGATCTGAAATTTTGTTCCAAATACAGCTTGTCTCCTTTAAGGTGGTTTTGTCAGGATACAAGGAATTAAGACACTGGTATAGGGAATCTCTAGTCCCAAGCAGATCAGTCTCCACATTAAGACCCTCTCAAAAACAAAGAAATAAAAATGAAATATCAAGACCTGCCAGGGAACAGTGTTACACAACTTATATTCTGCAGTTTAATCATTTGAAACTACATTTATAAGTTTTTATTCATGGTATATTTCTAGTTTTGTTTAGACAACTATTTAGCATATACCATTTTCAGCTATTATTTTAAAAAGCTGACGTTTCATTCTAACTTTTGTCCTAGTGTTTTAATCTCATTCAGAGAGAATATTTTTCTATCAGGGAATTGGGTTAAAATGGTAAAAATGAACATTTTTAAAAGCAGATGTTTATTTTATTGCATAAATATTTAAATTACCGAATTGCACAGAGTTCTCCAATGAAAATTGTTACATTTATAGAGGAAAATTTAATTGCAATATGGTTATTATGGTGAATAAGTTTGTATTCATGTCTTTCTACCTGTCTTATTTTATTGCATCATTACTTATAATTGTTTTAATCATACCAAGTTAAATCATTTCATATTATCATTGTGTGTAGGTAGATATTTTAGCAAGTAAGTACTTTGAATCACAGACAGACATCTATAATATACAGTCTGTGGATGATTCTGAAATAGATTTACATTTTTATTTATGGAGCTGTATTGGGATCACTGGGATAGTTTCCTGAAATAGAAGAACTAATTTCTGTGAGAGTATTAAGAAGACAGCTGTCATGTAATGCTTCCCAAGTAGTTTTCAAAGTACATAAACAATATCCTGTAATGAACACTCAGATTAGCATACCACATGAAAGAGTGGAAATTCATCCTGAATAACTTTGTAAAATAAAGACATTTGAAGAATTAAAGAACTAAAGTTTTTGTTCCTTATCTCATTCTACTGTGTTTACTTCCATCTAAAGTTTGAGAGTGATTTGCCAGCACAAGCACTTTTCTAAAATGAGTTTCTTCCCACATATTTTTCCAATGAAATTAGAATAAATATAGGACATGTCATGATAACAGATCATTAAGTAAAGAATCATGCCAGCCTTTTGCCCTCTGAGACAAATAGAAAAATAAATGACAGAAGTGCAAATACTGAATCTACTTAGCATTAGATAAGTATGCTTCATTCACCGTTTGTTTTCAGTAAAAAAAATATGAAATAACTAATAAAACTATAAATGTATAATATAAAATATATATTTATGAACAAATCCTGTTGTATGACTTATTCTTGGTATATATGAGCTCTGTCAACTACATATATGACATCACCACCAACCAATGAAATCATTCTACCAAAGTCCAATTTGACAAATCATTGACTTTGTTGTCTTTAGGACTACGTAGAGAAATATTTGTGAAGGGTTGTTTACAGGATCATGGAGATCAGCTTTACAGAGAAGCCTGTGTCACATGAGTGATGACTAATAAAAGCTACCATCCTGAAGATCTCAGTAAAATTTGCTGGGAGCTTGACAGGACAACAGGTCAGACAGTCACCACCAGACAGCTCAACAGGTAACAGAGTCTCCTTCACCAGCAGTTATTTATGCTTCCATAAATTTGGTGAGGTGCCTTGTGAATATTACTAGTTTTAAGAACTTCCTGAGACTTATAAATTGTTTGCTTCTTGAGTCTCAAGAGTCCCAACACAAGACTTTCAATTCCAAAGAAATTGCTAAGAAAAAAAAAAACATGCACATATGTACATAGAAGATATGTGTGTTTTGAAGTCACTATTGAAAGAACCTGGGAATTGGTAGAAATTGAGAATTGTGGTAACTATTCCCCTTCAGTACTAAAAGTTTTCCTCAGACCCAGATCATATTTCAAAGGAACTAAGCATCAAGAGAGAAGGGAAGACATCTGCCTATGGCTTAACTATGCATCTGTATAAAAGAATGTATGTAATCTCAGCAGAAGTGAGAACTGATCATCTTAATGCCTCTTATCAATTATGGTAGCTAAACCAAATTGCCTTAGTGCAAAAAAAGTGATGATTCTGAATGTATTCACTCAAAATAGAGCCATTGGTTTGAAAGTACAAACTTAGAAAGTACAGCAGAAACATTTTTCATTATACTACAGGAAGAGGACACAGTCTAGATGTTAGTTGTGAGAAGCAATAAATATCAAAGTTAAAACATGAGAATCCTATTGTAACATTCAGTTAATATGCCTTAAGAGGACTAGAAGAGCCTACAACTTTCAGGTAACATCATAATTTACATTTCATCATTTAACTACATAGATGATTAAAATTATCAAGCCAATAAAGTCAAAACTTTAATAACAAACATAATGATAAAAAATGTCTGGTTGAGTCAGAATGGGTCTTGTGCATGCTGTCCCCATTGCTGCAAGCTCATATGAGCAAGTTCCTGAGCTTTCACAATAAGACAGAAACACAGCAATAGTACTGGGGAAATGAGCAGCAGGTAGATCCTAACCTTAGTCAACGAACTATTGGCACCTGGTCACTGCTGGGTGAGGGAGAGGTGATCTTCTTTAAGAAAGTGACACTAGATAAGCTGTGAGATCCATATTTAGCATAAAAGGAAACTACACTTGTCTAGGGATATGATAGAGGTAAGGTTTTATAAAGGCTCTATGACATCTCTAGTCATGTGTATTTGGCTGTGTTTCTACAGCTACCTGTGAGTGTTCCCACATTGAAAGAACTTTAGGTTCAAATAGATAGTTTGATTATCCCCAAAATAAAACTGCTACTACTGCACCAATTTGTTGTGCCAGTCATTGTTGTGGTTATTAGGCTTTAAAGCTGGATGTGATCATGGAATGATTTTCTCCTTTAGGAGCTTGCATAGGATCCTCCAGAACTAAGGGAGCAAATCTTCAGGGAGGAGGTTTCCAGGTCAGTTCTAGCTTTATGGCTCTCAGTCTTGTGTTCAAAGTATATGTGGTCTTCAGCAATACAGTCTTACCTTAAAATTCTGAGAGATAACCAAGGGCTGTTGCAATAGTCTATATTTTGGGCGTCACTTGGACTGCCCTGACCAGTAACTCAAGGTTAGTTTCCTTTGTCTGGCACTGCGTTTCTTGTTATAGACCCTTTAACTATGCACATGTACTCATGTTCAAATATTGTATATTTATTTTTCAATAGGTTTTTCAGCTAATACATTTTCCTCTGATTTTTCACATTTACAGACAAGTACACCATTTATCCGACATCAAAGAAGCTCTTTTGTAACAGATAAAAGGTATTACAGAATTCCACAACTAGGAACACAAAGATTGTGCTTGAGAGATGTCCAGCCCTGAGGGACACATCTACAACGGAACTTGTACACCTAAGGTTTATGGCACACAGCCGGACAGAACATAGAGAGAATACCGATGCACCTCTCAGCTCTCCCAGTGAAACGTTCTCATGCAACAGAGTACTATGTAGACAGAAGGTCACAACTGGCCAAGCTGTAGAGAATAAGATACTGCAGAAAGCATGTCTCTGGATAAGCCTTATGTATTAAATCTCAACTACCCATGGTTCAGTGACCATTCTTGAAAAAGGGTGGGGGAGATTGTAAGAGCCAGGGTTGTGATGGTAATAAGGAAAGAGAATCTTCCAGACCTCTGGGAACTTCCTCATAGGAACTTTCAGTCATGGTGTCAGCATACACAAGACCCATGTATATTCAATCAGACAAAAACACAGCATAGAACTGGGGAAATGGGCAGCAATCTTAGCTGCAGAAGAATTACTGGTACTGCGTGAGGGAGAGTTGATCTTTTTTAAGGAAGAGACTCTAGATAGACTGACTAGAGTCCAGTGGATGAACTCGAGCAGAGAGATATCTGGATACACAAACGTGGCTCAATTGGTCTTAAAATATATGACAGAATTTATGAAATTTGCTGGGGGGATTAGGGGTGTGGACGGGGGAGGGTATATAAAGATGGTTAAGATGTTTTGTGTAAAACACACAAAAATTCAATAAAAATTATACAAAGAGGGGCTGGAGTGATGACTCAGCAGTTAAGAGCACCGGTTGTTCTTGCACAAGACCCAAATTAAGTTGCCAGGACCAACATGGTGGCTAAAAATCATCTGTAACCCCAGTTCCAGGGGATTTGATACCCTCGTGGGCTTTGCATGGCATTTACATTCATGTAGTCAATATATTCTTCAACTTAAAATTAAATGAAATAATAAATAAAATTTTTCATAAGTATATGCAATGAAAAAAGTGTTTTACCTTTTACTTTTAATTTAATAACCACTAATGAATATTGAAAAAATAAAAATTAAAACTTATATAAGAGTGTCTAAAATATGATTGTAAACCAGAAAAGATGGGAAAAAATAAACTAAAATCCTCAAAGAAAGAAAAATTAGGAAATTGTGAATCATGGCTATAAAAATCCTGAGGCAAGTAATAAAAGATTATAGAAAGAGATAAAACCATTCACTTCACAGCTGTAATAATAGTTACCCTCAAAAACATTAAAGACAAGTGCTGGTGGGGATGTGGGGAAAAGAGAACACACACACCATTGCTGGGAACATAAAAAGTACCATCATTACAGAAGGCATTGTGGTGGTTCTTCACACAATTTTAAATAGAGTTAGTATATGATTCAGTCGTCCTACTTCTGGATACATATGCAAAGCAAAAAATATGAGCATGTTAAAAAGGTTAAAGCACTTCCATCTTACTTCAGCCCACTCTTAAGCAGCAAAAAAAGGGAAAAACATAAGTAGCTGTCACATTATGAATGGATTCAGAAAATGTGGTGCATATACACACAAAAAAATTATTAGCTGTAGGAAAATGAAATCAAGAAATAAGCAGTTTTCAAAGATAAAGGTAGCACATGATATCAGGCAAATGTGTCTACAAAAGTTGATCTTTGAGCTGGAGAGATGGCTCAGTGGTTAAGAGCACTGACTGCTCTTGTAGAGAACCCAGGTTCAATTCAAATCAGCATCCCCATGGCTGCTAGCAAGTGGCCACGGCTTCAGTTTCAGGGGATCTCATGCTGGAACCCACATGGCAGCCAACAACCATATGTAAATCCAGCTCCAAAGGATTTAGTGTCCTCCTCTGATCTCTGTGTGCATTGCAGTACATGGATGCACTTACATACAGACAGACAATACATTCATATACATAAAAATAATAAAATATTTTTTACAGTTGATCTCACAATGTAGAGAGTAGAATGGTAGGTATCACAATTTAAAATCACAGAGGTGGGAGAGGGATGAGGAAATGTGGATCAATAGGTACTGATCTATGCTAAGGGAAGAGAAAGAGGTTCTGGCCAGATACTGACCACTAGCATGGGTCTGTATACAACAATACTTGGCAGTCATTTCAAGAAGCTGAAAGAAAGGTAGTTCAATGTTGTCAACATAAAACTTTTATACATTTGGAGAGACAAATATGTTTAAACTGGCTTAATATTTACATAACAGATACATATATGAAATATTACATATTATCTCATAAAACAATAATGATCTTAAAGAATAAGAATAAGAAAGAATAAGAATGATCTTAATAGAAAAGAATGATCTTAATTAAAGAATAAGAATCACACAAGAAACACTTTTTTTTTTAACCATATCACACACTTTGTGTGTGACCTTGGGAAAGTTGTTTACTCTATGTTGGCCTTGATGCAGCGGCATATGTTTTACTATGTAACTGGGAGCAGGGCTTGAAAACCTACCTTGGGTAGCAATTTCCATAAACTCCCATGTTTCCAAAGTACCTTTGACATTTTTCAGTGCTAGCAATTTCTGGGTAATGCTGCCTGTATTTTTTCTATTTGAAATGGTAGAGAAAAGTGGCAAGGAATGGAGACCCAGAGGGTAATAAGATAAATATTGGCAAATTTGTGATAAGGTGCAGCTGCTCAGAGGGGCGGTCCTTACAATAGACTAAACTGCCTTCTATAGCCACATCCATCACTATAAGCAAATGTGTGGTGATTACCTTTCAGTGCCTTCCTTCATTATGGAGAGCTCCTCTTAGTAATTTCTAAGGATTAACCCACTTTAAATCAGATTAAATGAACTTATAGTGAAGTTTGATTTCCCAAAAGGTGTTATTTCCCCTCAGAATCAGATTTGCCATCAAATTGATTTGGATTAGATCTCCTGAAGAAAATGAGAAAGATGACACCAAACAGATAAAGACACAACATGTTGGATGAACTGAATAACCTTCAGATCTGCCAAATCCAATGTCCAGAGTCAATGGGATGGAAATGTTTATCAGGCACTAGAGGGTCAAGTCTGAGATAAGCTGGCTGATACCTTCCTTTCATTCTTTCTCTTTCTTGGTATGGATTAGGTAAAATGTCCTGTTGGAAATAAAATGAAGCAAAATAATGTAATAAAGATATAGCTCCACACAGAAAAAGTAAGTATAAAAAAAAAATAATTTGAGGTCCTGACTAAAACTAAACTTAAATCAAACCTGAATTACAGTCCAAATACTTGTCAACACTATTAAAACTAAAATCCATATAATAAAGACCTTGTCATATTCATAAAGTGTAACAATATATTAATCATTGCAACATATGCATAGCCATTGGGCATATATCTCAGTTTATCGTTTGATTACTCTATAAGCCAATGCTCAGAACACAGAAATTCCAAATAGAATGATGAAAAGAGTTGGGATGAACTTGCACCAAGGGACATCTGGGTATACAATCTGACTTGATAGGCCTTAACATATATGACAGAATATATGAAATCCAGTGAGAAAGTATGGGGAGGTATGCATGGGGGAGGGCTTCTTTATTAGTCAGAGTTCTCTAAAGAAACAGAACTGGTAGAATGTTATATACATATATATATGTGTGTATGTGTATGTTTGTGTGTGTGTGTGTGTGTGTGTGTGTGTGTGTGTGTATGTGTGTGTGTGTATTTATCAGATTAGCTCACAGGATAGAGTTTGAGGAGTCCAACAATGGTTGCACCACACTGGAGAGGCCGAGAATCCATAGTCGCTCAGTTCTGGAGGCTGGATGTCTCAGTAGTCTCAATCTGGCTCTGAAGATCTGATGAATTCCAAAAGATCGGCTAGTCTTCAGTCTGCAGCAGCAAGACAAACTCACCAGCAAGAGAAAGGCAAGCAGCAAGAAGCATGGCATTCTCCTCTGCCTTGGCCTTTTATAAGGGCTGCCATCAGAAGGTAACACCCACATTTAGGGTTGGTCTTCCAGCTCCAGATCCAATCAAGATCTCTCTCATTTCAGTTAATGCCAGATCCAGTCAAGTTGACACCCAGGATTAGCCATCACAGCTTCTAAATTTGATTAAGATGTTGTAGCCTGAAAATGATTTATTCCTCTCGGACTTCACAAGAGCCATGGGCTAGCGCAGGACACCCTGGGAAGAAGGGTGGAGCCTAGTGTGGGGAGAGATTGGAAGGAAAGCATTTGGCATGATTCTGGGAAGCAGGGAACAGGGAGCAGGTGAGCCTTCCTGCCCTGGACCTGGTGAATGGGGGACCTCTTGAGGACCCTGTATACTGTCAGGACCCTCATGGAACTCTGGGGTGAGAGGACATGCGGGAACACAGATGAGGCAAACCTTCAGTGTAAGAGATTTGGATCGGCTGACTGAGCCTTGCAGAGCTGGGTGCCGGGTGTTGGGTGTTCATTTCTTTGTAAATCACCCACCAAAGGTATAAACTATGCAAAATTCAGATCAAGATGTAGTATGTGGTTTGTCTACTTGCATCAGGAGCAAGGGACCCTAAGAGAACTCAGGCGACAGATATATTGTATGAAATGCACAAAAGGTCAGTAAAAATATACAATGGCAGGGGGAAGGAAAGACAGTTTATTTGTATGTTTCTTAGCTTGTTTGGGTTTTTTTTGTTTGTTTGTTTGTTTGTTTGGTTGGTTGGTTGGTTTTGTTTGTTGTCTATTTTGATATTTTGTCCCTGTAGCCCCTGATGAATTGGAACTTGCTGTGTATGTAGAAAAGGCTGGCCTTGACCTCTCAGGGATCTGCCTACCTCTGTTTCTTGAGTGCTTGGGATAAGGTATGTGCCACCATGCAAGGTCCAAAGGTAGTTCTGAAAATAGCTTTTTGTGAACTAGATTTTCATATTTAATTTGTAGCGAAGACCCTTTTTACTAACCACAGTTTCAGTTCTGAATTATATGAACTTTGATAGCCTTCTGTAGTTTGCTTGCTTTTCATGTTCAATTTTGGTCAAGACTGTAAAACTAGGTTAAAAATTAGAAAAGGCATAAAATTATACGATAAGCAAAAGGAGTTTATATGATGAAACTGTTTTCTATAAATATTTTTTAAAAAGTGAAGCATAGCTAAATTATGTGCTTTTCATGTCGTCTAGTGTAGAATGAAAGTACTTTCTTATCTTTTACATGAACAAAAGCACAATGCATAAAAGAGACTTGTGTGTGTTACTCAATGGTGGATGCTTGCTCACCATCTACCAAATATTGCATTCAGTACCCAACACTGAATGAAGAAAATAAATGAAGGGAAAAGTTTGCTCCCTAATCACACAAACATCACCTGAAAGAATTGGATGTTATCTTCAAAGTCACAGTCAGTTCTTAAACAGATTCAATGGTTAATTTTAGTACGGTTTTGAGAACTTACATTTCAAGAAAAAAATCTGGATATAAATGCTGGATAGGACGTAGCATATATGGCAGAATACCTGAAATCTACTTGGGGGAGGGAGCTATGGGGGCAGTGAGGGGGTAGGGGGCTCTAAGAAACGATTTCTTTCTAAAAAATAGAAAGAATCACAAAATCAATGGAAATTACCTACCACTTATATGAGGAAGTTATGAATTTATATAGCACCAGAAAAATGCAGGGCATGGCAGCATGTGCCTTTATTCCCAGCCCTTGGGAGGCAGAGGCAGGCATATCTCAAAACATGCCTGGTCCACATTGTGACTTCCATACTGCTGGGACTAAGAAGACCCTTTCAAAAAAAAAATCAAATAGTATCAGAAAAAAAGTCCGAGTAAATAAATACATCCTATGAGTTGATTAAAAAAGAATCAAGTTACTTCACACATTGGTTTTTATGTGTATGAGTGTTTTTGCCTGTATGTATGTAAGTGTACCACTGGAAGCCAGAAGAGGGTGTTTAATCCCTTGGAACTGGAGAAAGAAATGGTTGCTGGCCACTGTATGGGTGTTGTGAACCAAAGCATGGTCTTCTGCAAAATAAATAAATAAATAAATAAATAAATAAATAGAAGCCAGTGCTATTTTTTCAAAATATTTTATTTATTCTTTTTATTTTGTGTACATATGTAAGCACACCCATGTCAGGCAATGCCAAGAGAGGCCAGAAGGGACCATCAGATTCCCCTGGAACAGGAGTTATGGATGGTTGTTAGCCACAATATGGATGCTGGGAATGGAACCTGGGTCCTGTGTAAGAGCAACCAGTGCTTTTAATTGCTGACTCATCCCTCCAACCCTGTATCTAGTGCTGCTGAGACATGTCTCCAGTACAATATTTGATCTAAAATGTCATCTTAAATTAACAATTGCCTAATAAATTATGTCTTCATAAATGGTTGAAATTAATATTTCAAAACATTTTTATATCTTTTCATTAGATTAAAAATAAAGAATTATGCACATATATACATGAATTATTATCATATGATATTCTGTTGCTACAAGTACTCTGTAGTTATTATGAGAATTTATTTTTATGTTGTAATTGACTCAGTTCTGTTTAGTTTAAATAGACAAAACTGTAAGAATGCTATAACTTATATTTCAAGAAAATATATTTAAGCTGCTAAACCAAAGTTATAGAACAAATTCATGTATAGGCTAGCAACTGTTATAGTTTATATAAAGAATAAACAATAAATATACAATAAAATATGCATTAGTACAACCTCTATATCTAAGGCTCAAGGAACAACATAGAGTACTATATAATATATTCTAGAAATGATAGCAAAACTGTACCCATGAAATGATGGGCTAACAGAACTCCTTAATTACAAAACCAGTTATCAATGTGGAGAGGCTAATTTCACAGGGTTGCATGACTAGATGAACAGCTTCTGGCAATCAGTTGATACTGAGGGAGGGAGAATCAGCTTTCTCCAGAGATGGGTTCACTAATAGGTTATCTAAACCTAAGAGGTCAACCCTAAACACTTGTATACACAAGAACCACTAACTGGACTCAGTGCATTTTATATATAAAGAGGACAGGAAATTGAGGTAGAGTTGGGAGGTATGGGAGGATTTGAAGGGAAGAGAAAGAGGGGTGAGAATGATTCAAATTCAGTACCCATGCTTTAAATTTTAACAAATATAAACATAATTCAAATCCAGTACCCATGGTTTAGATTTTAACAAATATAAACATAAAAAGACAAATACATTAATTAACGGAGATGTATATGAAGAGGATAGGTGTCATATATTCATACTTGTCAAAATCATCCATCCAACTTGGTAATGATTCTTATGTATTTTGTAAATATAGTATTTAAAATCAACATTTAAAAATAAAAATTAAAAAAAATATATTTTTTAGTGTCTAGAGAGATAGATCAGCAGTTAAGACCTCTGGCTGCTCTTACAGAAGACTTGGGTTTCATTTCCAGCAGCCTCATGGCAGCTAGCAATGGACTGTTACTCTGCTTCCAGTGCATATGGTGGCCTCTTCTGGAATTCATAGAGATTGCATGCATGGCTGCACTTATGTATCTTCAGACCAAATACTCATACACAAAAAATTATAAAGTAAATACATTTTTAAAAATTAAAAATAATTTGTATCCTATATTTTATCAATGAAATCTAAATATTAAGCTTAATAATCAAGAGTCTCTTGTGACAGATCTATCCAAACTAAGGCAGATAAGAGCCCAAGATTGATGGGGGAGGTGACTAGGAAGCCCCAGCCCTAGCTGAGGATCAATTGTTAATTGGCAGTTGCTGAGAGAGGGAGAATCAGTTTTCCTTATAGGTGTGGCACCTGGTTGATTGACCAGACTTCAAGGGATAGATTCACACACACAAAAGCTTTTGGGAAACAAACATTAGACTCAATAGACTTTAAAAATTACAAAAAAAAAAATAATAGAGACACAAAGTTTGTGGAAAAGTCACATGTGGATGGAGAAGGGCAAGTGGGTCTGGATATGATCAAAATATAGTGCATGAATTTCTCAAATCTATAGCAATATTTAATATATAAATCAAGATTACATCAGCAATTTACTTAAAACTTCTCATTCACTATCTAGAGACAACATAAAGTCAGATAAATAACAGATGGTGCTATATAATGCAGTATATGGCATTCACTTTTGCCTTTCTCTTTATTTCATATTAGAAACAAAATGGCAAAATGAGAATAATCCTAGCTCAAAGTTATTACAAAATAAAATTCATCACTAAATATTTCCATTATTAATACATTCTAACTTGAGGCTGAAACCTCAGAGCCAAAGATAAATATTGAAGATTTCTGTAAAATTTAGCACTCAGAATATATCAAAATAGCAAAAAATATTTGCCTACTCTTCTTGAACATACTAATGAAGCTAAATTTTCTTATTTTAAAATGTCTTACGTTGCATCATGTAACCATTTTCTCATAATTTTTAATTATTAGTGCTGTAAGAGTTTTAGTATTTTTGATAAAATTCTCTGTATAACAATGAAAGCTGATTGTCATTAAAATTCTATCTACCAACAGACTAGAAGTACTGAGAACTCATTTGGCTGGCGAAAGTTTTATTTCCCAGGTTCATCCAAGCAGAACAGATGCCAGATGGTCTCCCAACAGTAAGACTGACTACCCTGTGTAGATTAGAAAGTTTAAAAATGTAATACTGAGTGGGGAAAATTTTTTCCTTCTGTTTTTATAAGAAATAAAACCAAAAGCCGTTATAGAAAGAGGAGCTGACCTATCCATTTGCATTAGTCGAATACTATCTACAGTAAGCCTCCAATTTCACATATTAAAGGGAAGCAGTCAGTTCTGAATCATATTCTTATATTATCATACATTTTTATTTGATATTTTATGGCAGAAAAATTAAATTTAAAATTTCTTCTAGAAATAAATCAAAATTATTTGCAAGCAGTTTCCTCAAGAGCATTTTGTCAACTCACATTTCATGCGTGTGAATACTGTGCTAATGAAACTCATTAATTACACATAGGAAATGACAGGATTAACCATTAATATGGTTTCTTAAGTCAAAACAAGTATGTGACTCTCAAGGGTAGATTCCAAAGGAAGGGATGGGAAAAAAAATGAGAAGATGCTACAAGGTGTAAAGTTTCTATTTGTAAGGCAAACCTTTTCTAGAGATCTGAGACATATTTTCCTTCCACAGTTACATCTGTATTGTGTGCTTAAAATTTTAGCCTTGTATAGCTCATGCTATTTTTCAACATAGCAAAGTCATTCAGTTATTGAGGATAAAGTAGATTTAAAAAAGACAGAATCTTTTCAATTTCATAAATGTTTATTTATTTAATATGACTTTGAACAATGTCTCACTATGTTGGCCAGGCTGTCTTTGAACTTGTGATAAACTTGCTCTAGCTTCTTAAGTGTTGTGATTAGGGATTCACTTCATCACACATAGCTACACTGTTTTTAAAATTCTCTTCACATTAAACATAGCGTCTTTACCTTAAGGGGATGCTTCTTTCTGAGTTGTCCTGCTGGCCTCTAAAGGAATTGATAGTATTCTAATAATACATGTATGTATCAAGTATGTAAGGTATAAAATAATTAGATATAATGATTTTAAGTATTTACTTTTAAGTTTGTTTGCTTATTTTTTTTTACTGGGGATCATTTTAAATTTATTATTAAGAATTTCATACATACGTGTAATGTGTTTTG
>NW_008348789.1:7873427-7887779 GCF_000622305.1 Nannospalax galili
TTGCGTCTCCACAGTGATGTCATTATGTGGATGAGCGTGCATTCACAACTTACTTGGGACTTCATCCTTGATGAAAAATGTGTCTCTGAACTCAAGCAGACATAAATTGACAATAGTTTTTCAGCAGAGGGTGGGACTTCATGATTTCCTTCTCAAAACTATAAGAGAATTTTGGCTGTCTAGATCTTATGGAGCTCTTATGCATGCACTCATATTTTGTGTCGTGAGTGCAATGGACCTGTGATGTCTGGAAAACATTCTTTGTAGAAATCAAACATTACCTCGGTCTCTTACAATATTTCTATTCTCTCTTCAACAATGATCTCTGAGGCTTGTGGGGTGATATAGATGTGCTACTTAAGGCTGAGAACTCTGCTGTCTCCAATATGCTACACTTAGGCCGGTTTTATTCTCTTCATTCTTTCCATCTACTGTGAAAAAAAGCTTCTCTATTGAGAGTTGAGAGATTCACTACTATATGGACATGAAAATAAGTACTTACAAGGCACCATATACTTGAGTTACAGAACGTGGTGAAATCAAGCTGGTACATATGTAGCAGCTTCATCTCTACTGTCTATCTTTCATATTGCTGCAAATGATATGCAAACTACCATGTGAGAAAAGTGGCTAACAGTCTTGCCCAACTGTGAACCCTGCAAGCTACAAAAACGGCTGTATTAAGATGAGCTCATTGATTCAAAAGCATCATAAATGTTATTAGAGTAACCAACCCTTTATTGATTGTATTTAAGGCCTGTCCCCCAAAAGAACTCATGCTTGCTCCTGTTAGTTCTACCTATAATCCATGGCATGGTAGGTCATAGGCCTAAGAGAGAACCTACTACCTGTATCTTGTTAAACTGGCATAGTATTAAGCTGTTCTCTAGGTACTTATTTTTATACCTAAAATTAGCGAATCTGTCAAGCCTCATGAAGGAATCTTCTGTTTGTTTATTTTCTAAAGCCAGATTTCATTGTATAGCTCAGGCTGTTCTCAAACTTTTTGTGTAGCCCTGGCGAGCTTCAAATGCATAGTTTTCTTACCTTGGTCTCCTAAGCTAAGAGAGAAGGCATTCATTCTCATGCATGGGTAAATACTCTTTTGTATATATTTTTATTTTTATTTTTATAGTGAACAAGCATACCATTTAAGAGATTTCATTCTGGAATACACAAATATTTCATGTTATATTGCTCACATTCTTCCCCCATGCATTACTTTCCTTTGTCCCTCCTCCGCCATATGGATTGTTTTCTTCCTTACTACACATATCACTCCTTCCTTCAATAGATGATACATAAAATGAATATGTATGTATTATATATACATACATATAGATAAAGTGAAATCTGTATTCTACTGTGAAAAGATGTGACATTGTTCTAAATTTTATTGTCTTGCCCTCCTATATCCTCTTTTTTAATGTGTATTTTATGTGCAATGACCACATGTATATAAGTGCATCCATGTTGTGCAATGCCCACTGAGGTCAGAAGAGGGGCTGAGCCCCTGGAACAGGAGTTTTAAACTGCTGTTAAGAGTCATCTGATTACTGGAAACCAAACCTGGATCCTCCTCAAAAGCAGACTGTGCTCTCAACTGTTGAGCCATCTATCCTGCTCCTGATCTCCTCTTAATACAGTGTCTTCCTCTTCTACTTATCTTTTGTGTTAAATGTATGTATGAAATATATCGAGTATAAATCACCCATATGAAGGGAAATGTGATTTTTTGACTCTCCTTTATTTTACTAAACGTTATATTTTATACCCTTATACATATTTTGGTTGCTAAACATCATAATTTTGTATCAGAATTTTGAGACTTTGAATTTATTAAGTGTAGGTAACTAATTTAGAAGGTACTGAAGGGTCTCAAGTTCTAAGATTTTACTATGAATTCTCTCATTTACATGAATGATAATGACTTGGTGATGTTTTACAAATATTCTACTTAATTATTTTTATTTTATGTATATGAGTGTATTGCCTATATGTATGTAAGTTCACCCATGTCATGCCATGCCTACTGATGTCAGACAGGGTGTCAGATCCCCTGAAGCTGGAGTTATAGACAGTTGTTAGGCTATGTGTAGGTGTTGGGAATGGAAGCCAAGTACTTTGCAAGGACAGCCAATGCACTGAACTGTTGAGCCATCACTCCAGCACTGACTTAGTGATTTCTTTTAAAAATTCAGGATCTTACTATATAAGCTTCACCTAGCCTGGAACTTGCTGTGTATACCACAGAAAATGCAAACTTGCCTGTGTCTCCCAAATGATGGGATTAAGGTGTGTGACACAATGCATGGCATGAACCAATGAATTCTTAAAAATCCCTAAATGTCCCTCAACTGACAAATGGTTAATGAAAATGTGGTACATTTACTCAATGGAGTTCTACTCAGCAGTAAGAAAACATGAACTTATGAAATTTGCAGGCAAATGGATGGAACTAGAGAGTATATTACTAAGTGAAGTAACACAAGTGCAGAAAAGCAAACAATGTATATTTTTCCTCATTTGTGGATTGTAGCACCAATCCCTTATATGTGAGTATATAAATTCTGAAGCAACACCGGAAGTCAGATAACGGCAAAGGATACATGGAGGTGAAAGAAAAGAAACAACCTGAAAGAGTGATACTAGGGAACAGATGCTACCTGAGGGAGGTGGAAAAATTGTGAGTAATCGTCAGGGAGAACAGGAGGCAGGGACATGCAAGGGACCATAGTTTGGGGGAGCAAGGGAAGTCAGGAACCAAAAATGTCTGGGGGTGGGAAGGTATTGGTGGGAGGATGGGAAGGAATAAAGGGTATAGACAAGACCAACTCTCACTAGTGAGGGCTCAGCTCCCACCAGTGACACTTCCATACATATCAGAGTGAGTTACACACAGAAGGCCTCAACTAGTCAAGTTTTGGAGAACAAGAGACTGTAGAATGTAGGATGGGACTCCTATATGGGATCTCACCCACCAATGGCTCAGGGACCATTGCGGAAGAGAAAGCAGAAAGATTGTAAGAGCCAGGGCTGGTTCATCAACATACGAGGTGGAGGCTTCCAGGCCAATGGAGACTTGCGAGTGTGAGCCTGCATCAGTAGTGGAATCCAATGTGGGACCCATGTCAGCTCAATTAAACAAGGGCCCAAAGGGGAGGTGAGAAATACGTGGTGGTTCAGCACTAGACAGAGAACTATTTGTGACTGGTTGTAGCTGTATGACTTAGATATGACCACTGGATGGGCTGACATCCTGTCAACACATTTACACTGAAGGACATTTGGGTACAAACACCTGAATAAATAGGACTCAGCATGTATGGCAGAGTGCATAGGGTCCGGTGGGGGGATGGGAGGAGACATGAATAGGAGAAGGGGTCTGGATTTGAGTGGGAAATATTGTATGAAATTTTAAAAGGTCAATAAAAAATCTGTAGAAACCTAGTGGTATTAATGTGTGTTCTATTCAAATACTAGTTTCATATGGAAATATAGACTAATAGACACAGCTAGTAGAGCTAGTTTGAATTAATCTGGTTTTATGTTGTGAAAAACAAAGGCACATGATGTACATTGTGAGCAAAGGACCAGTCAGAGCTACAGTAGTGAGACTCAAAGTACAAAGCAGAACAACACAGACAAGGATATTACATGATGCACATTTCACATTGATTTTTGGTTATAGCTGTTAATTGAATGTATGTTATATTGGCTGTTTTGCTCTCAACAAGTTTTCATTTATTGTACAGTCATTTTATCTAATTCTTATAAATAGAATAAATTTTAATATTTGAACCCAAAATCATTAATACCCACATATGTATATATAATTGTAGTGACCCAATATTTTATATAGTCTAAACAGAATTTTTCTTTTTCTTTTATGTGTATGACTATATAAAGTGGACCATATGCATGCAGTACTTGCAGAGACCTGTAGTCCACATCAGAACCCCTGAAACTAGAATAACAGATGGCTGTGACCAGTCATGTGCTTACTAGGAACCAAATCCAGGTAGTTTTCAGTAGTAGCTAGTGCTCTTAACTACAGAGCCATCTCTCCAATCCCTCATATTTAATATTTTAAAGAATAGTCTATACTGAACCAATAAATGCATATTTTCTACTACAAATTTTGAAATATAATAGTTCCATCAGTATTAACTATAGTCAATGAATGAAAAAAAGCTAAGTTCCATTGGCTCATAAGTAAAGATAATTTTGCACATGTACACAATTGAATGGTATGAGACATACAGAGGAATTTTTTTTACTTTTCAGCAATGTGGATGGAGTGGAGATCTTTATATTAAGTTAAATGAGTCATACACAGAGGACAAGGAGGAGACCACTTCATTTATCTGATGAGTCTTTATAAAGAATTGATCTTAGAGAAGTTGAGACTTACAGTGGTAATTTTAAGCAGTTATGGGGAATTAGGGCAGAAGGTGACAGATAGAGGTCGATCAATCTGAGTTGCAATAGGAGTAAAAAGTTTCATATTATATTTTATACAGCAGAGAAATGCAATTACAGTCCAAGTGATGTGCTATTTAGAAAAAGAAGCAAATATCTCAAGAATTTACTATGACAGAGATGAGATGATCATTGCTTAAAGATATACATTTCTATAACCTAATATAATAGCTAGGAAATGGAAACAGCCTAAATGCCCTTCAGCTGATAAAAAGATAAAGTAAATGTATTACATCTACATATTAGCTATCTATTCAGATGCAAAGAAAAGTGAAGCCATGAAATTTGGAGGTAAATGGTTGAAACTGGAAAACTTATACTGAATGAGGTGATCCAGAACAAGAAAGACAAATGCTGCATATTCTGTCATATTTGTGAATCCTAAAAATCAATACATATGAGTATATAACTTGAGGCAACCACAGAAGCCGGAGGGACTGTGTGAGGAGAGGGGAGAAAACTCCTGAGAGGAGGATTTTCTGGTGCAGGTGCTACCAGGGAAGAAAGGAGAAAAATGGGAAATGGCTTTAACTGGGGAGATGGGAGGGATATTAATTCGGAAGGACAGGGAGGAAGGAGATAAATAATGCTAATGAGATCAGAAAAAGCCATAGGTGAATGTAATATTTTATAAGCTTACTTAAAGTTACACATATGACCATGGGGTGCCCAGCCTCAATTGATACATCTAAAATCCAACCCCTGTGCCTAAGGCACAGGGAACATCTAATAAGATTAGATAAACAACTTTGCTATATTTGTAAAACAGATTGTTACTGACTGGAGACATGACTCAGATTTCAAGAGTATTTACTGTTCCTTTAAAGGACCAGAATTTGGTACCCAGCACTCATGTTGGTCTACTCATAACAACCTGTAACTCTAGGTGCTGGGGCAAGCACACACACACACACACACACACACACACACACACTATAATAAGACAGAAGACTTTAATTAAATTGAAGTCACATTAAATGAAAAATAAAATATGAATTCTACACCTAAAGGCATAAGTTTTAAAAAAATAAGCAATATATAAATGTTCATATATCCAAATCATATATTCTACTAATATAAAATTGCAGAATAGAAAATTCTATATAAGAATAACAGATTTACACCTGCTTAAAGCTAGGATGAAGTCAGTGGGTAACACTTAATGGCAAAATAGTGCCTACTTGTGCATATGCTTAAGCATTGAAACATAATAGTATAAAGTCATGAATTGTACATGAAATATATCTTAATACAACTACTTGAATATATGAAAATCTAGCATTATTTCATCATGCAAAATCATACTGTTTGATGTTTATTCAAATATTATCAGGAATTCATCTTTATTAAGTATTTCCTGACCTGAACACAGAACAATTTAGAAGATCCAGACATCAGAAAAATGATATTAAGCAACTGTATTCAGACTACTGTAAACACATTCATCATGCCACTTCCAATACAGCATAAGAAAAATAGTAATGTAATGAAATATATGGAAAATATCCAAATGGAAATTGATAGTTAAAATGTAATTTTAATAGGAAATATTTAAGTTTTATTGATTATTTCTTATTTGTATTTTAATGAGTATATTGCCTGCATGTCTGTAAATTCACTCATGTTGTGCAATACCCACCGAGGGCAGAAGGGGGGTGTTTAATTCCTCTGAAACTGGAGTTATGGATGCTTCTTAGCTGTCCTGTGGATGCTGGGAATTGATCTTGGGTCCTCTGCAAAAGTAGCCAGTGTTCTTAACCACTGAGTCATTTCTCCAACCCCATAATAGGAAAATTTTAATGTCTAAGAAAGAGTTCAGGCACTCCAAAAATAAAAGAATCTCAAAAAGGAACACAATAAAGAGATATTGTCTAAGAGTTTGAACTCACAAAAGTGTTGTAAAATTACTTTTGCTTGACAAAAGATACCAAAGACAATGTGAAAAGTATTTTTGAGGCCACTGGAATTTATACAAAGGTGTATTGATCTCTCAGGATACCATTTCTTACCATCCCTAGGTATCACAAAGATTTTAGATGGTGTAACTCAATTTCCATTATTCTCTTCCAAGGAGATGTTAGCCTTGAAACCAGCAGTTTTGCAAATGTGATACCTGGGAAACTAGAAAATTTACAGCCACAGATAAGGGTGAAATGCATTAGGAATGCCTCCAACACTTACCTTACAGCATTTTCACTGTTTGAATAGTATTGCCACTCATTTGAAAAAAAGTCACTGTTCACAAGGCAGTGCCACCCTTGACCTGGATCACAGTTCTCATTACAGAACAATTCCTGTCACCCCTGACCATTTATCATCTATCACTTTAGCAACCAATGGTTTGCATATATTTATTCTTAGTACCAGGAGACTGTGATGGGATGATATTAAACGCAAGGTCAACCTAGACTACATGACCACAATTGAATAAATAAGCAATCAAATAGATAAGTCAATAGGTAACTATTATTAATGGCAATACTTTGGACTATAGTGTGGATCAAAAATCCTCCCAAAGTCCCAAATCACCAAGTTGTCATTACTGGCAGGTGGAGTTGAGAAGTGATGTAATGTGTAATGGGAGTTGTAGTGGGCCCTGACCTCTGATGAAATTATGGGACTCCTGTCCACACTTGTCATGGTATAAATGTGTTTCTCACCAGCATGTATTGTTGGAATGACACAATGCCATCACCACAGACCAGAAAGATCAAGTTCAACTTCTATGGATTGAAACCTCTGAAACTATGATCTAAAATAAGCTGTTTCAAAAATGTTCTTATCTCAGATATTGTATTGTGGTGATGCAAATCTAAATAACATACCTCCAAAATTGATGGATATGGGAAACTTTGAAAAGCTCTTATTAGATTATAATATCTAGAATGTTGAATACATGCTCATTTATGAGCACACATCCAGTAGAGATCTAAGAGGATCCCAATCTGTCAATTCTATGAATGTCTAGGCCTGGAGAATGTAAGAAATGAAGGGTTTGGCAAAGGTATAAAAGTCCTTGATAACACAAATATAGTTGAACTCATGAATAATCACAGTACATCTTGAAAAACTTACTGGATATTATCTTTAAAGATATCTGGTACCTAATATAAATAAAAAGAGATAAGCAGTGGTTGAGTTGGATAGAAAACAGGAGTTTTTCATTCTGTGCCTTACCCTAGGAAACTCAATTTTATGAGAAGCTTTTGATCTCATTTTGAGAAATCAGAATGAAGCACCTAAGTGGGCTCAGAAAACTATGCCTTTTGTCAGATGCCACCTATCCTGTGTCTGGATAAATGACTCATCCATGAGAATAAAAAGGGTTCCACTTTATAAATTTATCAGTTTGATTGAGACAACAGGAACATATGCACATGTTTAAATCATATCAAGTAAACCAAGACAAAGAACTTAGGCATACAGGGCAAAGCAAAAGATAATCTTTCACCTGGACACCATAAAGAGGTAGACACAACATAGGACTTAAATGACTTGCCTTGGCCCCAACTTGTCTTCTTGTACCTGGTATGTCTGTCTAGTTCCAAAGCTCCTGGAATGCTGTCCCCTGCTTTTGATACAGCCTATTCAACTGCCTGCCCATCCATTGACAAGTCCGTACCAGGATTTGACCTGCAATGTATGACACATTTCTTGCTCTAGACTGTTTGGCCTTTTCACTTTGCAAATGAATACTGTCTAATATCTGTTTAATTTTTTATTTAGTTTCTATGTTTTAAAAGTGTAAATTATCAAATCTGCCCTTACTCTCTCCTCCATTTGCCTCCATCTCCCCACCACTATTATCTCTGAAATTTAAGTGCACTCATTTTTTAAACCATTGAGTCAAAAGTCCACTTAGAACTGCCAGTGTGTTCATGGGCAAAAGGCTATCTGTGGGAACATGGGTAGCCTATCAGGGTCTGCCTCCTAACAGAAAAATAACACTCCCTCCTCCAGCACCCAGAACAATGGCACTCCCTCCTCCAGCAACCACCAATTGCTAAAAGCTCCATCAATTGCCAAAAGTGGTGGGATTTTTTTTTTACTTCTTCTTTCATCCATATTGTATTTTGTCTTACTTGGTCTTACACAAGTCTTGTGCATGAAGTCAAAGCCACTGTGAGTTCATGTGTGCAACAGCCATCTCATGACCACAACACTCTATTTTAGTGCGCTATCTCTGGCTCTTATAGCCTTTTGGCTCTCTCTTCTGAAATTACCCCTGAGCCTTGGGAAGAAGAAGTAAGATGCAGATGTCACATTTATGATTGAAAACTACTCAGTGTCTTATACTCTTCATGTTGTCAATTTGTGTGCTGCCATAACAATAACCATATACTATAGAAAGAAAGTTCTCTGACATGCATTGAGAGATGCACTAATCTATAACTATAAAGAAAAGTATTTAGGGGACAGTTTAATACTCTATTAATTTAGTAAATAGTAGCAGGTTCTGTCCTAAGATCTATGGTCTACTCAGCCACAAATTTTTGACCCTGTTAAAAGTACCAGGCATGAATTATATCTTGCAGAGAGGATCTTCAATCCAATCAGCACTATTTTACCAGTGGGCATAATTTACAGGCTAGTTTTTATCAAAATTTGAAGTGTTCATAGTTGGGTAAGTCTGTTTATTACTTTTATCCCCAAGTTGTATACATAGCACCTCTAGCCTTATGAAATCTAGCCAGTTGGCATAAATCTGCTAGGTCAGTTCCAGCTCGATATCTCTATATGCTATGACTCACATATGATGTGTCTTTAACAATAGTATTATACCAATCAAATTCTCTGGGCTAACTAAGATAATGGAAATAGACTGCAGGTTTTTGGGGGTCTATGGGACTAAACTGATCAACAACTTAAAAAGTTATTCATAGCCACCAGGGAGATAAAATTTAAAACTACTTTGAGATTTCTTCTTATAGCAGTGAAAATGGTTAAGATTAGAAACACACACACACACACACACACACACACACAAATGACAAAGAATGCCACTATAGTTGTGGGGAAAGAATGCTTATTCACTGTTGGTGGGATTGCAAACTGGAGCAGATACTATGGAAATCAATGTGGAAATTCTTCAAAAAGCTATAAATAGATTTCCC
Organism: Nannospalax galili; assembly: GCF_000622305.1. NCBI lineage: Eukaryota > Metazoa > Chordata > Mammalia > Rodentia > Spalacidae > Nannospalax > Nannospalax galili. The sequence continues at coordinate 7,883,024 of NW_008348789.1, forward strand.
TTATGGTACAGCTGTACCACTCCCAGGCATATACCAAAGAACTTTATATGCTAAGGAGACAGCTGCTCATTGATCTTCATGGTTGCTCTTAACACAATAACCAGGATTGGAACAGCATAGATGTGTACCACCTGGTGAATGGATAATAATGGAATTTTGTATTCATTTGTAAAGAAAAATAAATTTGTGAAATTCTCCAGCAAATAAATGGAGCTTTGAAAATCATTCAGTGTTAGAAAACCCAGACCGAGAAAGAAAAATGCTGCATTTTTTCCCTCATACGCCAATGCTAGTTTTGAATTTTGGGGTATGCGTATTTAAAATTAAGTATCCACAGAAGTCAGAAAGCAGTAAGGGGCCATGGGCTGGAAGTCAATGGAGAGGAATATAGAAAGCAGGTAATAAGATGGGGAAAAGGAAAATAATGTAGCAGGAAGGATAAGTGGGGATGTTAGAATTCAGAGTAGAGGACGGAATAGAGGAAACTGATAACTAAAGACATTTGAAACTCTGTAGTGAAACCTACTACTGTAGAAGCCCGTGTGTGTGTGTGTGTGTGTGTGTGTGTGTGTGTGTGTGTGTGTGTGTGATTTTTCTGCAGTAATGAGGAATCAAATTTAGGGTTTTCTGAATTCTGAGTTACACCTTCAGCTCTAGTTAAATTCTTTCAAATCCTTTGATTTATAGTTATGGTCTCATAATATCCTAGCATTTGTATTTATTTTGCTCAAGATATTCTATCTATGTATTGAGTTGTTGAAGGACGTTTAAATGCCCTTAAGGTTTTTGAAATGCATACATAGTATGTAACAATGTAGCCTTTATTACTACAAGCAATGGCATGTGTTTGTAACAAACACAATTTCTGACTACAAACAATTTGGAAGTTCATGATCACTAAGATTTATTTTCCTTTCATGAAGGTAGTCCTTCTTGTGTATTGCATCTGCTCTGACCACTGAAGTCCTTTGAATACACACATGCACCAGGATATATGTATATTTCACTATTCTGATACATTGTTTGAATAGCTGCATTTACTTTAGCACTTTAGAACAAACATTCTGTACATTTTTGTGTTCTAATTTATCAAGAATATAGTAGGTAAATAATTGTTTCAAAATAACTAAACTGTTTGAAATTATCAAATAATTTTATTAATAAAACATACTCTGTACAAATATTTCTCTTTTTCTGAGGTGGTTTTACACCTTTACAGCTAATTCTTAACGTTTTATATGCAGCTGGAGAAACTAATGCTTCAACTGAAAATGATCACAGTTTTGGTAACTTTTTCCTGAATTTTTCCTCAAAATACTGATTTGCCAGTGATGTGTCTGATGGGTGTGTTATCAGAGTATTCTCTTTTGGCTCCCCTAAATCACAGGGTGATGTGCACGATTCTTATTAACTCCCTGACTAGAAATCTTTAACCAGTGATTGATGTGAGTAGTGTTGAAATGAAGATGCTTTCAGCATTCAAAACTACAAAGGTGATTACTGAAGATGATGGACTGCTAAATTCTGCAGGAAAGAGAATTTTTCTATTAAGGTATGATAAATGACAGTAACTGCTCTGTTAATTTACTTTTCATTTTACTTTAACTTCTTCATTTTTTTAAACTTAAGTTTTCTAATCCATCATGAACTCCAAAGTGTCTTATCTAGTGTTAGTTTAAAATTTTTTAAAAATATCTCTTTGAAATACTAAAATAGAAACTACCCAGAAAGCATAGTAGAAACAATGAACAGTTTGATAATTTCATCAAATTAAATTCAGTGATTTTTTTTTTTACAGGCAACAACGGTCCAGTTTTGTTTAGCAGCTATGAATGCAGCCGCAATATATTTGATGGCCTATATACATTCTAGCAATTTTCAGGTAAGTACCTGTGAGCTACTCTCAAAGTAATATTATCACTATATAAGGCCACATAATGGTTAAATACTTTTTGAAGAATTTACTATTTTGTGTGCTTATAGTGAATGATATGAGCATGTAATCTGGTGAATATATAATTTCATTTTTAGTATTTTTGCCTTTATTTAAGAAGTTCTTCCTTTTCTTAACACATGGTTGTAAGATAAATTTCAACAGTATACAACTCAAAAGTTCTGGATATGTTTATGCAAGCATAAAAGTAAATGAGTGAATACAGTTGACCTAATACATAGATCTGCCAACATTTTAAGGCCCATCATGTTGAAAGTAATGTGAGCAGCATATTTTATTCAATAAATGGATCTGTGTTCTTTTAAAATATCATTTATTTCACCAACATTTATGTAAATGGATTGTAAAATATTCAGCAAGTGATGCATTTCTGTCCCTTTTCTTTCCAGTTACTGATCAGGAAGTTAGAATGAATTATTATTGCCAGCTTAGTCAAAAAACTTGGATAATTTAAATATCATTTGCTTTCTTTTCCGTGCAATAAAGTAGCATTGAACTGTGTTAACTTCACACAATGTTAGCAAGCTAGAAGTAAGAAAATTTTTAAAATGACTGACTCATAATTTGGCTGTTGCTTAAAGCACTGTAAATGAAATAACTCTATTTACAAATTTTAATATTTTATAATCCTGCTTGATTGCTGAAGATTTAAGTGACTCCCTGTTTAAAGACAACATAAAAGACAATAATGACCACTCTTTATGGGGCTTATCTTAGGCAACAGGAAGCATGCTTTACATTTAATTATCGTATCATATAATCAGACAAAATTCTGTAAGACTGTTAATATGCTATCTACTACACTGATAAGAGAATTAATTTACAAACAGATAAATTTCCAAGGAAATGAAGCAAAGGAGAGTTACTGACAGTTTTAAAAACATTTTCTCTAGGGGCTGGAGAGATGGCTCAGCGGTTAAGAGCACTGACTGCTCTTGAAGAGGACCTGGGTTCGATTCCCAGCACCCACATGGCAACTATGAACCATCCTTAACTCCAGTTCCAGGGAATCTGAAGCCCTCTTCTGACTTCTGCGGCATCGCACGACACGGGTGCACTCACGTACACGCAGGCAATACACTCATACAAATAAAAATAAAAAATAAAAATAATAAACAAAAATATTTTTAAAAAACACTCTCTAAGAAAATCATGTGACACTACACGCCAGACCTGAATGCAAGTTCTTTAAAATAAAACAGATTCGTCTATTCATTCATATGCATGTTAATGCAATTTTTATTAATTTACCCATCATTTTGTCAATCTTATGACTTTGCTCATATTTGGCAATAGATGTACTGCTGGAACAATGCTTACGGCTTTTTTTTTTTTACATTCAATATTGTAACAGTCTCACTAAGATGCCAGATTGACCCACAGAAAAGACGCTTCTTGAAGTTGAATCCTGTTGAAGCAACTAAAGTATATCTAATTACATTTTGCGTTCTACTATTACTGTATCATGTAATCTTCAAAAAATACTGACTTCAAATAATATATTCATTTTTAATTTTTATTTTTTTAAATTTTTATTGATATTTTAAATTTTCATATATTTCCAATTCAAATCCAGACCCTCTCTCCCATCCATGCCTCCCACTATCCTCCCACCTAAACCTGTTCACTCTGCCATACATGTTGAGTTCAGTTCATTCAGGTGTTTGTACCCAAATGTCCTTCAGTGTAAATGTGTCCAGTAAAGATACTAGTTTAAATGAAATTAACTCCCAAGCCATAATATTTTTCTCCATCTAATACTTTAATCTTTACCTTATTCCTGTTTGAAATAGTAAAATATTTTTTTAATCATTGAAACAAGCTTCTACTTAATAAAAGTGTTAAGCACTGTCAACTGTTTTCCTTCAAATGTGCACTCAGTTACCTTGATATTCATATTTAATTTTCATAGGTACAGTTTCTACCTTAAGAAGACAAATACAAAAATATTAAGGGACACTATGCATATATGTTCAAATTCATTTTCTCAATTTAGTCCTAGTCAGTGATATCAAACACTATTTTTAGAGAAAACATAATATGAAACATAAACACATACTATTTAAGAATTTACACCATTTCAGAAAATGAACCACCGTTTTCTAACCATGAAGAGGTAAAATAAAATCATAGAATCAACAACTGCAGAGAATTTAATAGTGTTAACAAAAATCAAGGACTGTTAAAATTACTTCGTGATTTTCACCAGACAAGAAGCATTCCTCATTCTGTTCAGTATTATTTGTGCGATTTTTTGATTATTTATTTGTTTGTTTTTATGTGTATGAGTGTATTGCCTGCATGTATGTTAAGTGTACCCATGTCATGCATTGCCTACGGAGGCACAAGATTATCTTGGATCCCCTGAAACCGGAATTATGGAAGTTTGTTAGCCACCATGTGGGTTCTGGGATTTGAACCCTGGTGTTCTGCAAGAGCAGTCAGTGCTTTTAATCATTGCCCCTACCTTGTGTTTTAAAATGTATTGTATCCTAAAATTAGAATTTTCTGTCGTTGACAACAAAACAATTTTCTTTCTCAATTGAAAATTTCAGTATCTTACATAAACAGAACTTCATTTACGTACAAAAAAATATAGCGACAAACTTTTATGCTGCAACGAAAGTATGTGAATTTTCTAACCCAAATAAAAATACAACCACTCTCAGAAAGTCTGATGTGAATATTGGATGGGATGAGAAAAGCTTATGATTTTATATGACAGCATTGACTTTCTGAAAATTCCAAAGCATCAAGCAAAATGAATACATATAGGTATATATGTAGGGTAGTTTATATATA
>NW_008348789.1:7887817-7891651 GCF_000622305.1 Nannospalax galili
ATATATTCATTAGTAGAGAAGACCAAAACAAAGAATAAGTGAAATCTGTATTTTTCTTCTTTTTAAAAATATGTTATTTTGGGAATTTCACACAATATTTTGTGATTTCAGATCTAAACCCCTTTTCCCTTTCTGATTCCCCTCTAACTTCATTCCCTTCTTACTCCTCCAACTTCATGTCCTCTCTTATTATTTTTAAAGGCTTATCAAGTCCAATTTGTGTCCCCCAAATACTGGGTGTGGACCTATCTCCTGGAGCCTGGTCAACAAACCTGGAGTAAAAACCTTAAATGAAATCGGTCCTCCTCCCAGCATCTATCACTTGTCAATTGATTCTCAGCTAGTGCTGGGTCTTCCTGCCCACCTCCCCTACCCACACTGGGTTTTTGTTAGCTTGGACTTAAAAAAAATATTTTATTTATTATTTCATGTATATGAGTGTATTGCTTGCATGTAGGTAAATGCACCCATGTCCTGCAATGTCCAGGGAGGACAGAAGAGGCTGTCGGATCCCCTGGAACTAGAGTTATAGACAGTTGTTAGCTGCCATGTGGGTGCTGGGAATCGGATGCAAGAACAGTCAGTGTTCTTAACCGCTGAGACATTTCTCCAGCCTAGGCTTGGACTTTTTATATTTCATCACCAAACAAAAACAGAAGTTAGAAGACCTCACTAATTCAATCAACTACAGTGAGAGAGGAATAAACCAACTAAAGAGAATAATGAGTTCCAAAGTGGGAAAATGATACCAGCATCTGTTTTAAGAAAAAAAGAGTTCAATTTTTCCAGTAAGAAGTGGTACATAAGTTGATTATTGAAATATAAAAGAAAGAGAAAAAACAATAAAATAAACTTCTTCCCCATTCTATTATTCAAAAACAATCCTGAAGTTTCATTAATAATCATTATGATGAAACCATAATGCTTCTATAATGAAATTAAGAATGATAGATATAGATGATAGATGATGATAGGTGATAGATAGATAGATAGATAGATGATAGATAGATAGATGATAGATGATGATGATAGATAGATGATAGATAGATAGATAGATAGATAGATAGATTAGATAGATAATGTCTTTTTGAGACAGAGTCTCCTTGTAGCCACAGCAGGCTTGTACTCACTATGTAGATGAGCAGGCTGGCCTTGAACTCACATGAATCTGCCTCTGGAGTGTTGGGATTATACACATGCACCACCACTGTCGGCCATCTAGAGAAAATATTTTGAAATTCAACTGCATATTAAAGGACTCTATCATCATAAAACCTTTTCAAGTAATTACAATCACTGATATAGAGATAGTAGATATATGCTATAAAATCATCAAATCCTCGGAGGCATCATCCTCTGAAAATTATAGCATATTGAAAATTGCGGGTATCATTTTAAAACTTTTATGAAATTTTCTTCCCAGGTGTCTAAATGCCCAATAAAAAGATACAAACTGTGACTGAATTAGAAAAAAAAATCCATATTTTTGTCTTACCCAAAACACAATTCACCATAAAAAATTGACATGTAAGGATAAAAAGACAATGATATTTCAAGTAACTAGAACTAAGAAAAAAGGTGAAGCTATCATTTTATCTAACAAGATTAATTTCAAACTAAAACTAGTCAGAAAAGATAGTGAAGGACACTTCATACTCATTAAAGTAAAAATTCCACCAGGATGATATTACAATCCTAAACATACATGCACCACACACATGGAAATCTAGTTTCATAAATGAAGACCTATTAGATTTAAAATCAGAGTCTGAAACCAACACAATTATTGCAGATATGTTTATTGCCCTGCTTTTATCAATAGACATGGCACTCAGACCAAAACTAAATAAACTCTTAAGTTAATGGCAGCATATATCAAATTGACAGAACACACATTTACAGAACATTCTATGAAAACACCAAAGAATACACTTTCTTACTAGCACAAGGAACTTTCTCCAAAATCAACCACATGTTAAAAACACAAAGCAAGTCTCAACAAACTTAGGGAAATTGAAATAACATACAACTTTAAAGCTGAATATTAACAAAAATAGGAATGGAAAAATGTATACAAGATTATGGAAACTGAGCAACAAAATACTGAATAAGAATTGGGTCAGCAAGATATCAAACACTGAATGACAATAAAAACATATCAAGATATATGGGACACGATGAAGGTAGTATTAAAAGGGAAGTTTTATAATTGAATGCCCACAATAGAAAATTAGAGATATCTCATATGAATAACTTAATGATGAATCTGAATGCCTTGAAAAAACAAGAACAACAGCAGAAAAGAATAGATGCAAAGAAATAATCAAAAACATTGCTAAAAATATAATAGAAACAAAAAAACAGTACAAAGAATCAATTAAACATATATACTTTTTGAGATTAACAAGATTGACAAACCCGTAGACAATCAAAAGAATGAGAGCAACCAAATTTTAAAAAATCAGAAATTAGAATGTAAACATTACAAAAAATATAGAGGACATTCAGAAAAACATAAGGACATATTTTAAAGATCTATAGTCCAATAAACGGTATTTTAAAAAGAGTCGATGCATTTCTAGAAATGAATGGCATATCAAATTTAAATAAGAGAAAATAAATAACTTAAAGAAACTCAAAACAATCAGAAACAGTAATTAAAATCTTTCACTTAAAAAGAGTCTAGGACCAGAACAATTCAGTACAGAATTCTACCAGGCTTTCAAAGAAACAATACAAACACTCCTCAAATTATACTGTAAAATAGAAAAGGAACGAAAACTTCCAAATTCTTCCCATGAAGCAAGTATTACTCTGATTCTAAAAGCAGGCAAAGACAACACAGAAAACAAAATTACTTCACATTCCTAAGAACAAGTTCCTAGAGGCCTGAAAGCCTCTATTTCCTTATGTTCTTAAACCAACCCTGACTCTTACAGTCATTTCACCTCTTCTTCCACATTCATCCCTGAGCCAAAAGCGGGTGAGAAAAATCCAGCACAGAACTAGGGAAATGGATAACAAGCCCCAACCTTAGCTAATGAACTATTGGCAACTGAATGTTGCAGTGAAAGAGTTGATATTCTTTAAGGAAGTGACTCTAAATAGGCTGACAAGACTCCAGTGGATGAACTTGCACCTAGGGACATCGAGGAACAAATACTTGACTGGATAGGATTTAATATATATGACAGAATGCATGAAATCTTTTGGGTGGTATGGGGGAGGGTGAGCAGGAGATAGGTGTCTAAATTAGATTAAGATCTAATACATAAAATGTATAAAATATTAATTCATATGAATATATGAACATAGCTCAATAAAACATATACATAAAAATAAAATTATATGCCCATCTCTATAATTAACATGGACACAAAATTTCTCGATAAAATACTTGCAAACCTAACGCAAGAACACATCAGAAATTAACCACCAAGATGAAGTCATCTTTATTCATGTGTTGTTCAACATATATAAATCCATAATTGTAATATACTGTATAAACAGACTCAAGGACAGAAACAAAAATATCATTTAATTCAATGAAGCGAAGGCCTTTAGGGGAAAAATCATATTTAAAATCAGGTGGAATCTAGATAACCTGGGAACATTTCTCAGTATAATGAATGAAATACGCAACTAGCTTATATCTGACATCATATAAAACATTGAAAGCAAAGCATTTTCAATAAATCAGGACAAGACAGAAATGTCCATTATTTCTATTTTTATTCAATATGGTGCTTGAAAATTTAGCTAAAGGAATTTGAGAAATGAGAGAGGTAAAGAGGATACAATTTTCAAAAGAAGAATTCAAAGTAGCCATATTTG
>NW_008348789.1:7891684-7895957 GCF_000622305.1 Nannospalax galili
TATGACCCTAAAGAAAACCAGAGATAGTAAGCACATTCAGAAAGTGGAAAGATACAAAATTAACACTCAAATAAAAGTAGATCTACTTTATACCCAAAACAAAACTACAGAGCAAGAATTTAGATAAATGATTCCATTCAAGTTAGAGTTGAAAACACAATATCTTAGAATAAATATAGCCAAGAAAGTAAAAGGCTTATAATAAGAACTTTAAGGGGGCTGGAGAAGTGGCTCAGCGGTTGAGAACATTGACTGTTCCTGCAGAAAACCCGGGTTTGAATCCCAGCACCCACATGGCAGATAACAACTGTCCATAACTCCAATTCCGAGGGATCCTTCAGCCTCTTCTGACCTCCATGGGCACTGTACGACATGTGTGCACTTACCTACATGTAGGCATAACACTCATATACATAGAATAAATATAATAAAAAATTTTAAAAAGAACTTTAAGATATTAAATAAGGAAATTGAGGAAGACAATAAAGACATAAACAACTCCCATGATCATTTATAGGTATAATGAATATTATGAAAATGGCTGTCTTATCAAAAGTCATCTACAGGTTTAATGAAATCCATATTAGGATTCCAACACATTTCTTCATGAAAATCTGAAATTTCACATGGAAACCAAAAAAGAGAAAAAATCAATACAAAATAGGATATCACAAACAATCCTGAAAAACAACAAACTACATCCTCATCCCTGATTTCAAGTTATGATACAGAGGTATAAAAACAGCATGGTACTTCCATAAAAAGAACTGATACATTGATCAATGGAATATAATTGAAGACACAGAGGTAAGTGCATACACTCATGTTGGGCCTTCTATTTTGTCCTACTGATCTACATGTCTGTTTTTGTGTAAATACAATGCAGTTTTTATGATTATAGCCCCTCAATATAGTTTGAAGTCTGGTATGGCAATCTAAGCATTATTGATCTTTGTGCTCAGGATTGCATTGGCTATCTGGGGTCTTTTCTGTGTTCCTATGAATTGTAAGACTTTGTTTTGAATTATGTAAATAGTGTCATGATCATGTGGATTTTGACTGAGATTGCATTGAGAATATGTGTGTGTGTGTGTGTGTGTGTGTGTGTGACGTCAGACAGGAGAAACTGCCCTTCAAGGTGTTGGTCAGGGTAGTCCAAGAGACTCCCAAAATAATACAACTTATTGCTCTAGTTCCTGATTACTTCCAGAACTAGAAGTTAAGACCCTTCTGACACAGGACTTGGAGCAATGGGAGCTGTTACTGACCTGGAAACTTCCTCCCTGAAGACTAGCTCTCATAGTTCTAGAGAATACAATGAAAGCTTCAAAGAGAGAAAATTGATCAATGATTCAATCCAGCTGTAAAGCCTAATGAACACAACAACCAGCACAGTAAACTATCTTTATTGCTGCAGTTTTATATTGGGGACAATCAACACAGGTATCTAACTGAACTCAAATTCTACTCAATAGGAGGGAACTCATGTGTGGTGCTGTAACAGACAAGAATACTTCTCACCACTCATCAAAGACTATTAGAGTTCCACAACTTGCTAAACACAGAGAATAAGTGTCTGTGAGATGTTCATCCCTGAGTGACACATCTACAATGGAACCTCTACACCTAAGTCTCATCGAACACAGCAGAACAGGGAGTAGAGAAAATACTAATGCCTCTCTCACCTCTCATCATTGAAACTTCCTCATGCAACAGATAATGATTGACACAGAAAGCCACAAGTGGCCCAAATGTAGCAAATAAGAGAGTTCAGAGTATGTGTCCCTGGATAAGACTATTATATTAAATCTCAACTACCCAGCACTTACAGACCATTGTGTAGGAAGGACAGTAAGAGTGTAAGAGCTAGGGGTGGTGAAAGAACATGAGAAAACAGTTTTCCACGTGGCTGGTAACTTTCTCATATGAACTTAGAACAATGTTGACAGCATCCATAATACCCATGAAAACTCAAACCAGGCTAGTATGGAAGTGAGGAAATAGGTAAGCAACCCCAATCTTAACTGAAGAACTATTGGGAACTCATCACTCTTAGGTGAGAGTTTGCTTCTTTATGGGAGTGATGTTAGATCAGTCTCCAGTGGATGGACTCACACTGAATGATATCTGGGTACACATACTTGATAAGTCTTAACATATAAGACAAGATGCATGAAATATGATGGGGTAAGGGGGGTCTGGATGGGGACAGGATTCTGAATATGATTAAGATATATTGTATGAAACACACAAATATTAAATAAAAAATAGAAAAGCCCACCAATCAATCAATCAATAAATAAATAAATAAATTGGGGCAAGGAGTTAAACAGTGATTTCTCAAATCATGAAACACAATGGTTGAGAAATATTTCTAAAACTGTTCAATATCCTTAGTCACCAGGAAAATGCAAATTAAAGTTACTTTGAAATTTCACCTTACTCCACTCAGAATGGCTAAGATCCAGAAAACAAATAATGGCAAAATTATTCCTTTCAGGAGTGCAAAATGTGTCAGTAGGAGAAATTATTGTAAAGAATCTTCAAAAACCAAAAATAGATCACCTCATGATCTAATCACAGCACACTTAGGCAAATACCCAAATGACTCTATCTTGCTAGATAGTTACTTGTTCATTTATGATTTCACTGATGCTTCATTCCCAGTAGTCGTGAAATGGAAACAACTACTAGAAGGCATTATGTATGCTACTGGAATAGAAAACTGATTAACCTTACCCAGCTGTGAACTCTAGGACCTACAATAATGACTGGCCTTGAAAGAAAGAGTCAGTGGTACAATTTTAGCAGAAATAGTATGGGCATAACCAACCAACTTCTGACTGGACTTAAGGTCTGTTTTGTGATATGGAGCCAATTCCTGGTTTTGATATTAGGACCAAAAGCCTGTTGCTAGACAGGCCGTGGATCAGTAGGTGAGATCTGCTAGTTGACTAGTATCTATTCCACTAAGAAGACATAGTGTTTATTCAGCTCTTAATTACTTATTGTTATTCCCACAGATTAGTGCTTCTCTCAGCAGATGGCAATGAACAAAGAAGCCCATGACTACTCAATGTGCAACAGAATAGGAGACTGTGATACGCTCGGCCTTAATGGGACACCTGTATCATATCACCTTACCCAACATCCAGAGGTCTTTGCAGAAGAGGAGGTGGAAAGATTGTAAGAGTCAGAAATGGTAGATAAATACAAGAAAATCCTATCTTACGGATACTAAAGGTAGTTGCTTTTATGAACCCATAGTGCTTGTGAAAAAAATGCACAAGTTCTGTGCAAGACCAAACCAGAAAAAAAAATTCATGAGGGAGTTAAGGAAGAAAAACCAGCACTAACTGAGGATATACTGGCAATTGGCAGCTAGTGGGAGAGAGGGAATCAGTTTTATTCAGTGGTTAGACCCCTGGTAGGTTGATTAAACTCTAAGGGATAAACCCTCACCGAAGAGCAATTATGTAACAACCATTAGAGTTGAAAGGTGAGAATGGAGTTGAAAGGTGCTTCAGAAAAGATAAATAGTGATAGAGGCCATGAAAAGCAGAGAATAAGTTGGGGATGGAGATGTTGGAGAGTTCTGAATGTGACCAAAATACATTGTAGGACGTTTTCAAAGAATGAATCAAAAGGATACAACAGCAGGCAAGTTAGTACGTTCCAGCATTACAAAGGATAACCAAGAGGATATTTCCTATCAGTTTCACGTTACATTCTTTACATAATTTATAAACAAGATGTGCCACATCTTCAGCAAGATGGTCTTATTGCCTGCTTGAGGGTAATCACTTGAGTGGCAAGATCCTATATGAGCTTACAAGTCATGAAAGGGCACTGAAGAAAATTAAGTGGATATTGAAAGTGAATGGGATCAGTTTCAAAATTCTTTGCTCTGTGATACCATTTAGGTGACAAAATTTAAAGTTATAAAGACATAAAAAATAGTGGTTACCAAAATTGTTTTAGGAAGGAAGAACATGAGAGCACGAGAGCACAGAGAGGTCTTATGATGGTCAAATGAGTCTATATGTTACTACATTGGTGAATAAATACATATAGCTCCAGTAACACACTGTATGACAAGAATGAATCTTATTATAATTGGTACACTTTGGACATTAATGATAATTAAGATTATTAATTATAGGAAGTACAATAACTATGCTGAGAGAAGATTCTAGCAATGCGGAAAGTTAAGCAAGTGTATATTGGGTGAGAAGTGTCTGAGACATCTATGGACTTTTTTCTGTGCTCTCGT
>NW_008348789.1:7896056-7902761 GCF_000622305.1 Nannospalax galili
TAATTATATATATATGTATATAATACCTGGTCAATAAGTTTTCAATTAAAGTAACTAATTTAATTATGTACATATATGTATATATTAATCTAACATCTACATAATTCTCTTTCATCTATATACCTATAAGGGGCAAAAAGATTGTAAAAGCCAGGGTTCGTGCATGAACATAAGGAAACAGAGGCTCAGGCCTCTGAGAACTTGCTAATGAACTTGAAACAATGGTGACAGTATGTCCATGCTGACTCAATCAGACAAAAACCCAGCATAGAATTGTAGAAATAGGCAGCAGGTCCCAACCTAGCTGAGAAACTACTGGCAATTGGTTACTGTGGAGTGAGGGAGGGTTGACGTTCTTTAAGAGAACTTCAGATAGACTGACTTGGCTCCACTGGATTAACTTGCAAGAGGGACATCTAGGCACAAATGTTTAACCAGATACGAATTAACATTTATTACAGAATGCAAGAAATCCATTAGAGGGGCTACAAGGAGCATGAAAGGTGAGTGGGTCTAAATTTTATTAAGATATTATATTAAATGCACAAAAAACTCAATAAAAATATTTTTTCAGAAGAATTTACTAAGGAAATAATCAAAATATTTACTTTTGTGAATGTATAGAACATTGTAGTAAAGGAAATAAGCCACGCACTGAATGAGAAATACTTCAAGATCTTAGCTTTATATAAAATAATTCAGAGGTAGAAGGTTGTTCACTTGAAGCTAGAAAGGGAACACAACCAGGGATGGGCATAAGCAGAACAAAATATCTGTATTGTAATTATAGTTACATAAGAAGAACATTTAATGTCTGTAGTAAGCACATGTAAAGATAGATACAGAAAAAATAAGAGTTTTGTGGAAGATATGATAGGCAATTTTATTTATTTATTATTTATTTATCCATTTATTTATTTTGAGTTAACATCTCACTGCATAGCCTTGGATAATCTGGAACTAATTAAATAGGCCAGACTGTCCTCTAACTCACAGATATTCACCTGCTTCTGCCTCCTCAGTGCTGGGATTAAAAGTATGCAAAACCATGCCTGGCTGGATAGGGAAGGTTTAAGAACATAGGTGTGTGTTTGGAGGGAGAAAGATATTAACTACCTACCAATATTCATGGACTTTATATTTTATATAATGATAATGTCTGACAGCTGATAGTGGTGATGGTCCCACAGGTCTGTGACTATAAGAGAATTTTTGAGTTATATAACTTAATATGCCTAAATTATATGATTCGTAAATTATAGCAAAGTAAATCTGGTCTTGAAAAAAAACTTTTTTTTCTTTTTGTATGAACAGCTTATAACTTAAAATGTTAACACAAAACACAAGAAATAATGAAAATAAATTAATCATCATTTAAAATAATATCTAATTTATCTTATGCTTAATTTGTAAATACTCTTTCTTACAAGAGAAGTAATTTTACCACATCCTAGGTAATGCTGCTTTTCAGAGATAATGCAGTTTCCAAGTTCACTGTCATTCATAGCTCTGCCGTCTAATCATCTACAGGATCTTCACTTTGATACAGTTACCAAGTAAGAAAATGGAGGCTGTCTTAAATGAGTCAAGAAATCAAGTGTGTTCAAAGTGAGTTGAAATGCAAAGACACCAGAAAGTGTTGTCTAGAAAAAAGCTAATGACATCTTTTTTCAATTTTTCTGTTTATTTTCTTTCTAGAATGGTGGTGTGGAAAGCTGCAGAATCTATGTATCCTCCAGCAACAACATACCTCCTAAACCTCCCAAAGAGCAGTATCAAGTGGGAACAAGTATTCAAATACTTGAAACCTATGGGGGACCTTCTCCTTCAAACCACTGAAATCCTTTAGGAATCATAATCTCTGTTTTACTGGATGGACAAAAATGTTAAAAGGATGTTTAATGTTTCTGTGTTTATATATGTGATATCATTTGTCATGGTGTGTTGTAGAAGTCAGAGGACAACTTATGGGAGCAAGTTCTCTCCTTCTACCATCTTGGTCTCAGGGATCTAAGTCAGGTCCTTACCCTTGACAGAAAGATCTTTAACCAGTAAGCCATCTTACTGGCCCAAAGTGTCATTTTTATAATCATAGTGAGACCAAGAAATGGCATTCACTTGCCATGGGTGCTACATAAGTACCTGACTTGTGAACTTTTGAGGGACTACCCACAAAACATTAATGTGACTCACATGATCTAGACCTCAAAATTGCTTGAACATTTTCTTGTCCCAAACATCTACACCATTTATTATAGGACTGGATAGAAGTAGCTATTGAAATAGTCCCCAGTATGAAGGTGTCCTAGTAGTAGACTATGAAAAGGTAGATCCCAGTGGAGGTCACTTCTATCTTTATTGCCATTCTGTGAACTTGTCTTCTCCTGTGTGCTCTTATGATGCACCCTCAGTTTGCTAACAGGACTACAGTAATGCTGAGATCATGTTCTTGAAACACCAGAATTATGAGGTAAATTAATCTCATATAAAACCATTATCTGGTTTCAGTTATTTCTTTATAGTAATAGCAAACAGACAAATGCAACCATAAGAGGTGAGCTTACTATCTATAATAGATAATACACACCTCAAATACAATTTAAATTACAAAGACAAATAAAATTTTCTTTCCATACCACTCCAAGAACACATACACACACACAAAAAAAAAAACAAAAAAACAAAACATGCTAATACTCAACACAGAAACATTAAATATGCAAGAGAAAAGACACATAAATATCCATCACATACACACACAAAAGATAAAAATCACAAACAAACCCAATATACATACTCCCAACACATACACTCAAGACAGAAAAATACATATAGAACACACATATACTTCTATAATTATGACAATAACTGGAAGTAGGAGTGTGTTAATTGACCAATCCCTCAAACTGAATGTCAGGTTGGTATGATATTTTGCTCCAGAATATTCATTCATTACTAGGGGGAGATTGTCAGGGACAATATTATTCTCCAGGGAAAAGTAATAATCAATGTAACTGCTCTAAAAATTCAATGAACCAATTTAGGCATACATTTAAGTTCTAAAAACCTACTAGTTTTATTAATCATTATCATAAGTCAATTTTATGTCATTAATTTATTCATTTACTTATTTTGGGGCTTCTTAAGTGTTACTGTATGACTCCAGCTGGTCTGGAACTCTTTATGTGAACCCTCTTAGACTGGCACAGAGCACACAAGATTCACATGCTTCTACCTCCTGAGTGTTAGGATTTAAGGCTTGTGTTGCCATAACTGTAGAGAGCAAGTTTATTGTTTCTCAAAATACATGATTTAAACTGTAAGCTCTAAAAACTTAGGTGGTGTCACCTGAATTCCCTCTGGGTCTCCTGCACTATCAAGTGAACCATATAACATATCTTTATGTGCATTTACTAACTTACAAAGGAATGAGTACCCAGTGCCTAGCCCCGTGACCCAGCTCAGAGTCCCCCATATCAGAATGCACCATGCCCATAGTCACCGCTAGCATTCGCTCACGCCTCCTGGGCCAGTAATCTCGCCCTAGGTCCATAAGAGTCAGTTCATTCTGTTCTTCAGCTGCTGAGTGGCTGGCTGCCCATTCCCCACACCACTGCGTTCTCCCAGTGGCTTGTGGCTTCTGTCCCAAGATGGCTCCCAGCAGCTCCTTTGTAGTCCATGCTCTGCGGCAGGCCCTGTCCATTGGAGGAACTAGCCAATTGGGAGACAGTGGTGAGGAAAACAAGAGGAAAATATTTTAGTTTAAAAACCTATGGAAAATGTAGATACAATAGCTTAACATAGGTAATACCTGAAGGATACAAAATAAGAAACACAGTATCAGACAGGAGAAACTTCCTTTCAGGTTGGAGTAGTCCAAAAGACTTCTAAAATAACACAGGCTATTGCCACAGCCCTTGATTACCTCCCAGATCTTGAAGGTAACACCCTATTACTGAAAGAAAACACATAATTGGACACAGAACATGGAGCAATGATGCTGGAACAGACCTGGAAGCCTCCTCCTTGAGAACTAGCTCTTACAGTTCTAGAGGATACTGTGAAAGCTACTAAGGGAGAAAATGAAGTGATGGTCCAAGTGCAGCTTTTAAGCCTAATAATCACAACAATGACTGATGCAGCAAACTATCACTATTGGTTCATTAGTGACACTTTTAACTTGGGGATAATCAACAGCTATCTATTTTGGACTAAAAATCCTCTCAATGGGAGGTATCTCATGTGTGGCACTGTAAACATGGTCAAATACACATAGGTGGAGAGATCATAGACCTTAGAGAAAACTCTACTCCTGTCATATCCCTAGATAAGTTTAATTCCTTACTATATGCTAAATATGCATCCTTATATTTACAAATACACCTCCACCACACATCAAAGAAGCCTCTTTTTGCAAAAGATGGAGACTACTACAGAGCACCACAACAGCTCACACGGAGAATGTAGCTCTGAGACATTCCCAGTCCTAAGTTGTGAATATAAAGTGGAACCTCTACACCTAAGGCTCATGGAACACAGCAGAACAGAGAGTAGAGGGACTACTAAAACATCTCTCAGCCCTCACCATCAAAGCTGCCTCATGCAAAGAAGTTGATGCACAGAGGAAGGTCAAACCTGTCCTAAGTGTTGAGAACAAAAGCCTGCAGATTGTATGTGCCTGTATAAGATTCCTATATTAAACATCACCCACCTGTGGCTCAGAGACCATTGTGGAAGAGAGGGTGCAAAAATTTCAAGAGCCAGGGTTGGTGGATGATCATTAGGTGACAGTCTTCCAGACCTCTGGGAATTTGCTCACATGAACTTACAGCAATGATGACACCATGTACAGGACCCAGAGAAACTCAATCAGATAGAATTACAAAATTCCTGCATGGAACTGGAGAAATAGGAAGGAAGCTCCAACCTTAGCTCAGGAACTATTGGTAACTGATTATTGCTGGATGAAGGAGAGTTGATATTCTTTGGGGGAGTGATTCTACATAGGCTGACTGAACTTTAGTGTATGATCACATGCTGAGGGACATCTTGGTACTCAAACTTGGTACAAATATGCCTTGACATGTATGACAAAATGTATGAAATGTGGTGGGGTGGTGATTTGGGGATTATAGATAGGGGAGGTGGTCTGGATATGAATTAAGTTGTGTTATATAAAATGCAGAAAATTCAATGAAAATATACATTGAAGAAAAAGTACATATATGTTTTTATTAACCATGCCCACTGTGCCTTGGCTACCACAACCTCCTTCACCCTCCTAGCACCCCCACCAAGTCTATCCTCCTCGTGTGTGCACTGCTCCATTTCTTCTTTTGTTACCACAGACCTCTGGGCCACACTCTTGGCCCAGATTTCCCACTGCTTTCTGATCCTTTGCTCCCAGACTAACCCAATTCCTCCATCTAGTCCCCTGGGGCCCTCAAGGCCTGTTCCCTCCCCCACCTTCCTTTTGCATATCTGGACCAGACTTCATCCCTAGTCAGCCCAATATCCAGCCTCCTGAGGCCATCATCTTTCCTAGGTGGATTCAGCCATGTCCACTCTGCCTTGACCCCCACAACCTCATTTGCCCTCCCAGTTCCTCTACCCCATCTCTCCTCCTAGTGTGGGCACTGGCCCATTTCTTCTTCTGCACCCCAACTTCTGGACTGTTCTCTTGGCCTAGATTCTTCACTTCTTCCCGATCATTTGCACCCAGACCAACGCAGTTACTTGGTCTAGTCCCCTATAGCCCTCAAGGCCTGTATCCTCCCCTACCTCGCCTTTCCACACCTGGACTGGCCTTCATCCCTGGCCAGCCCAGCCCCCAGCTTCATGACGTGAGCATATTTCCTGGGTAGGTTCTACAATGCCCACTGTGCCTTGACTCCCACAACCTCATTCACCCTTCCAGCTCTCCCAGCTCTTCTCCTATTAGTGTGAGCTGTGGCCCATTTCATCTCTTGGCACCCCAGACCTCTGGACTACCATCTTGGCCAAGACTCCCAACTGCTTCCTGAGACTTTGTACCCAGACCAACCCAATTCCACAGTCTAGTCTAGTAGAGCCTTCAAAGCCTGTTCCTTCCCCCACCCCTCTCTGCATACCTGAGATCAGTCTTCATCCCTGGCTGTCCCACCCCCAACCTGGATTCCTGAGACCAGAATCCTTTCCTGCTTGCTCTGGATTCCTGAGACCAGCTGCTTTCCCTGACTGCCTGAGAGTCCTGAATCCTACCTCTACCTCACAATCCTCCAAAACTGTACTGTGCCTGCTGACTAGAGGGATACAGAATTTCGGAGAAAGCCTGAGATCATCTTATGCTCATCGACATGGGTTCTGTGGGAATCCTGAGCAGCAGGATGAAAGCCATCTGGCGCCTCCAGCATAAAATCAAAAAAGAGAATCTGAAGCCTAGACCAATCAGGTTTTCATGCCCAACAAGTAAATCACAAAGGCACACAAAGTTTACAAAAAGAAGAAGACCTAAACTCAACAAAGGAAGGCTTGAGTCTCACACAAGAATCAGAAACTACAAAAGAAATCCACATGTCAAAGTCACAATGAAAAAAATAATAACATTGAAAACCCAAATAATATATCCCCACCAAGTAACAACAGTCCTGTAGAGGAATGCAATGAGAGGAACCTTGTAGAGATAACACAGGACATGGAATTCAAAAGAACAATTATAAACATGAT
>NW_008348789.1:7902956-7905938 GCF_000622305.1 Nannospalax galili
TAATAGGATGAATGACATGAAAATAGAATATCATGGCTGGAAGATAAAGTTGACAATCTGGACCACTTAAGCAAACATTATGAAAAAATTAAGAAAACACAGGAATGAATTATGCACAAAATGTGGGATACAATAAGAAAAATCAAATTTATGCATCATAGGCATAGAGGAAGGAAAAGAATCTCAAGATAATGGTGTGGACCAGATCGTCAACAGGATAGTAGAAGACAGTTTCCCAAAATTAAAGAAAGAGATGCCCATACAAATTCAAGAAGCACATAGAACACCAAATAGACAGAATGAGAAAAAAAAAACCCACAGCATATCATAGTAAAGACATTAAATGTACAGAACAAAGAGAGAATACTGAAAGTTGCAAAAGAAAAACAACAAATCACATATAAAGGAAAACTGACCAGAATTACATCTGATTTTTCATTACAAACTATGAAAGCCAGAAGAGCCTACGCTATAGTATTCCAAGTTCTAAATGACCACAGATGCCCATCCAGAATAATGTTCCCAGCCAAAATGTCTATAGAGTTGAAGGGGAAAGAAAAAACTTCCAAGACATAAATAAGCTGAAAGAATTTACGTCCACAAAACCAGCCTTTCAGAGAATTCTTGAAGCAATACAAGAACTGAAGAAAGGAACAACTATACTCAAGGGGTAACAGAAAAACCAAATGAAGAAATTAACTGTAGAAACACACAGTTAGACCAAGAATACAAACAGAAATTAAAACGACAGGAATCAGAAAACGTCGTTCAGTAATAACTTTAATTAACAATGGACTGAACTACCCAGTCAAAAGACACAGGTTAGTTGAATGGATGAAGAAACAAAGAGTATCTTTTTTTTTTTTTTTTTTCTGCAAGAAACCATCTCACCTTCAAGGACAGGCACTACCTTAAATTTAAGGAAAGAAAAAATATTCCAAGCAAATGGTACTAAGAAAAAAGCAGAGGTTGCAATTTTAATATCTGACAGAATTAACTTCAAACTAGAACTAATCAGAAGGGACAACGTAGACCAAATTATCCTGATCAAAGGAAAAAATGACAAGATATTATAATCATGAAAATATATGCAATGAACACTTGTGCACCCAACTTCATAAAAACAGTATGATAGGACTTTAAGACACAGATTGATCCAAAATCACTAGTAGTATAGGATTTCAATACCCCACTGTCTCCAACAGACAGATCAATGGGTCAAAGAAAAAACAAAGAGATATCTGAATTAAACAATACCATATATCAAATGGATCGAACAGACATCTGCTGAAGATTCAAGTACCAAAGAATATACTTTCTATTCAGCACCCCATGGAATTTTCTCTCAAACTGACCATATACTGGGGCACAAAGTAAGCCTCAACAAATAGAAAAAAATTGAAATCATTCTATGCATTCTATCAGAATACATCACAATCAAGCTTAAAATTAAGACTGGAAAAAACCCTAGTAACTACATGAACTCAGGAGATTAAGCAATGCACTCTTGAATGATGAATGAGTCAAAGGAGAAATGAAGAGAGAAATAAAAGTATTCCTGGAACTAAAAGAAAAGGACAATACAACACAACAAAACATCTAGGATACTTTAAAATCAGTATTGAGAGGAGTGTTTATAGCTCTAGGAGCCTTCATTAAAAAAATCAGAAATAACATAAATAAATGACTTTTCATTGAAACTCAGAATACTTGAAAGGCAACAACAAAGTGAAATCCAAACCCACCAGACAAGAAGAAATAACAAAAATCAGAGCAGAAATTAAAGAAATAGAAACAAAGCAAACAATACAAAGAATCAATGAAATCCAAGAGATAGTTCTTTGAAAAGATAAAGATAGACCTTAGCCCAGTTAACCAAAAGTAAAAAGAGCAATTCCAAAGAAATAAAATCAGAGATGAAAGGGGAAATATCACAACAGACAACAAAATGATACAGAACACTATAAGGGAATATTTTAAAGCATATACACTATTAAATTTGAAAACTTAGAAGAAATGAATGTCTACTTAAGTCATGAGAATCACCAAAATTAAATCCAGAAGAGCTCAACATCTTAAAGCCATACAGCATTAGGAAATTGAAACTGTAATACAAAACCTCCTGAATTAAAAAAAAAAAAACAGTCCCAGATGGATTTACAGCCGACTTTTCTTAGACATTCTGTTTCCAATACTATTTAATTTATTCAAAAACGTAGAAATGGAAGAAGCACTTTCAAATTCCATCTATGAAGCCAACATCACTCTAATGCCCAAACCAGATAGTGATAAAACCAGAAAGGAAAACTATAGACCCATATGATTAATGAAAATAGATGTAAAAATTCTCATCAAAATACTTGCAAACCACGTATAGACACATATCAAAAAGATCATCCACCACGATGAAGTTAGCTTTATTCCAGAGATTCAGGGATGGTTCAATGTATGTAATTCAAAAAACGTCATAAATCATATAAATGGACTCAAAGGCAAGAACCACATGGTCATCTCAATAGATGCAGAGAAGGCCTTTGACAACATCCAAAGTAGGGGACTTCAATACCCCACTATCTCCATTAGATAGGTCAACAGGCCAGAGACTTAACAGAGAGACATCTGAATTAAACAAAACCATATATCAAATGGACTTAACAGATATCTACCGAGTATTCCACCCAAACACCAAAGGACATACTTTCTGCTCAGCACCCCATGGAACTCTCTCCAAAATCGTCCATGTACTGGGGCACAAAACAAAGCTCAGCAAATACAAAAAGATTGAAATAATTCCATGTGTTCTATCAGACCACAATGCAATAAAGCTTACAATCAACACCCGAAGAAGCCAAAATCACCACACGAACACATGGAGATTAAACAACACACTCCTGAATGATGAATGGGTAAAAAGAGAAATTAAGAAAGAAATAAAAGTATTCCTGGAATTAAAATGAAAAGAACAATACAACACAACAAAAC
>NW_008348789.1:7906123-7906751 GCF_000622305.1 Nannospalax galili
GAACACATGGAGATTAAACAACACACTCCTGAATGATGAATGGGTCAAAAGAGAAATTAAGAAAGAAATAAAAGTATTCCTGGAATTAAATGCAAAGGATAATACAACACAACAAAACCTCTGGGTTTGCCTACATCAAAAAATCGGAAAGAACACAAATAAATGACTTAACACTGCAACTCAACACACTTGAAAAGCAACAGCAAACAAAACCCAAACCCTGCAGACAAGAAGAAATAACAAAAATCAGGGCAGAAATCAATGAAATGGAAACAAAGAAAACAATACAAAGAATCAACAATTCCAAGTGCTGGTTCTTTGAAAAGACAAACAAGATTGACAGAACGCTAGCCCAATTAACCAAAAGAAAGAAAGAGCACCTCCAAATCAACAAAATCAGCGATGAAGTGGGAAAAATCACACCAGATACCAAAAAGATCCAGAACATTATAAGGGAATACTTTAAAAACCTATATGCTACTAAAATTGAAAACCTAAAAGAAATAGATAGGTATCTAAAAGCATGGGAACCACCAAAACAAAACCAAGAAGAGAGCAACCGTTTAAACAGACCCATAATACATAGGGGAACTGTAAAGTAATACAAAACCTCCCAGCTAATAAAAGA
>NW_008348789.1:7911036-7934778 GCF_000622305.1 Nannospalax galili
ATATTTTTTAAAACTGAAAAAATTAAAGTAATCAGACCCCTAAACATCAAGCATAGGACAGACACAAAATTACATTGTCATTATGTGAACTGATTTCAATCATATTTTTCTTATTAAGGGTTGCATATTATAAAAAGCAGTCTAGTGAAGCTTCCTTATTGAACAGAAGGCCACAAATGGTCAAGTTTTAGAGAATAAGAGACTGTAGAGTGTATTTTCATGGATAGGACTCCTATATTAAAACTCACTCACCCATGGTTCAGGGAGCCTTGTGGAAGAAAGGGTGGATAGACTTTGGAACCAGAGTTGGTCCATGAACATAGGGAAACAGGACTTTTAGACTATTGTCAGCTTGCACATGTGAACTTGCGGCAATAGTGGCTTCAAGTCGGCATCAGGACCCACACTGACTCGATCAGACAAGGACACAGCATGGAGCTAGGGAAATGGGCAGCAGGAGGTCCCTGGTCTGGAAATTGCTGGAGATTGATTACTACTAGGTGTAGACATTACTTACAATCTCTAGATAGGCTGACTAGACTCCAGTGGATGAAGTTGCACTGGAGGACACCTGGGCACAAATGCTTGACTGGATAGGACTTAACATGTATGGCAGAAAATGAGGTCTAGTGGGGCTGGGGGGGCATGAGTGGGAACAGAATGTAAATTTGATTAAGAACTGTTGTATGAAGTGTACAAAAGATCAATTTTTTATCAAAAGAAGTCTAAGCAGGAAATACATGTCATTAAAACATTCTCTAAACATGTTAACCTACAATATGGCAATGCTTTAAACAAGTTCCATATATGAGAGAATGTGTCATGAAGGAGGGTTATAACATCTGCACATGGTTATCTGGCATATATTCGAGATGGTAAGCATCCAACCTATTTTAAGTATCTCTGCAGGAGCACAGTAGACCTAACTAGAGCACTCTCCTCTACTTGGTGAAAACTAAGTTTAAGTACAATTGAAAAGATGAGCATAAGATAGAGATTACATACAGAATAATTTCCAGAAATGCTAGGAATGAGTAAAACTATAAAAAACATATGTCAACATGTGATCTATATGAATTTGATTAACAATGGTAACATGAATTTAATTCTGAAATAAAATAATAGGAAAGCTCATCCTGAAATTTTAACATCATAGATTAGCATGGTAATTCATCTATCAAGGCAAAACACAGAAAAAGTTGACTTCAGTGTTATCTTGGGGAATAACTTACGCTTTGTCAAGAAATTTAGAAACAATGAAGCATTTGAATAGAAAAGTGTTAATAAATTGAAACAAATAAATGTGTCCCAAAACCTCCACACTGTAGAATGATCAAGGATTCAGCTCTGTCTCTGTCTAAATTTAGAATGGTAAATACAGACGTATCTGTCTGTCTGTCTGTCTATCTGTCTATATCTATCTATCTATCTATGTATCTATCTATCTATGTATCTATCTATCTATCTATCTATCATGTATTTGTCTATCTAAAACAGGTCTTGTTGTGGCTCCAATTATTTATTAGTCTGTTGTATGATAGCATTTCAGTTTTCCGGCATCACAAACAACATGCAGCTGTTGATACAGCAGCAAACTAAGGACAACTTTCACAGATGTAAAATGACTGGATTGAGTATTCTGTCCTCAAGAGGACAGTTACTTATTATCTCTAAAATATTATTTGTCTTATATTATCTATTCCTTTCCTTTGACACTTAAATGAAAGTAGATACATTATAAAATGTGACTCATTTTATTAAGATGGTTCATAAAATTTTGATCACTTCCACAAAGCTATCTGAAAGATAAGTAAGGCTATGTAATTGTATTTTTGTTTAAAAATACAGAAACTTTAATAAAACTTATGTATTAAAGAGTTGTTGGAGGCTGGAGAAATGGCTCAGCGGTTAAGATCAATGACTGCTCTTGCAGAGGACCCTAGTTCAATTCCCAGCACTCACATGGTGGCTACAAACCATCCTTAATTCAAGTTCCAGAGGAATCCGAAGCCCTCTTCTGACCTCCATGGCACTGCATGACATGGGTGCACTCCCACCCACGTAGGAAATACACTCATACACATAAAATAATAAATAAAATTTTAAAAAAGAAAGTTAATATGATTTCCAGAATGTGAAATTGTCCTTATAGCCCATTATAAGGCTTACAAAAATCGATAGACTGAATGCAAACCCAATATCCAAAAGCTCAATCTCTAGATATTTGTCCTCCTATTATTAACATTATGTTTCAATGGAATGAATTTATAAGAAATGAAGAAAATTAGTTGAACCAGAAGATTGACAATAATTGTGATATTCTGAAATTTAAAACTTTTAAAATTTTATTTATAAGCTAATAAAGCCACAGAATCAATGAAAAAAGTTGTTTACAGGATCAAATTAATTATTCCTGATAAACAACTTATCACAATGTCTAATATTGACTAAAAAGTTGTATGTGTAAACTATTATAATTAATACAATAATAGCATGATTTTTCTTACATTGGTATCACAAAGTTTCGCTTAGTTTTCCCTCACAACTTAATGAATTTATCAGATACTGTTTATGGAGACCCAATATCATTTGGAATCCTCAAATGGCTCATAATCTTATTTTATTTTTTTCTCCTGAACATGTGGTATATGTGCATGTATGTATGTGTATGTATATGTGTGTGCTCATATGTCTGTGTGAGAACATGTGTGTGCAGATGCAATGCACTGTACATATGTGAATTTGAAAGCGAGAAGCTGATGTCAGGAGTATTCCTTGATTGCTCTTCACTTGAATCACTGAGGTAGAGCCTCTCAAATGACCTGGCAATTTGGACTAGCCTGGTTATCAGTTTGCTCCCTGGACCCCCTGTTTCTGCTTTCCTTCCAAATGCTTAAATTATAGGTGGAGCACCCTGTACATCTGCCTTTTCTGTGACTTCTGGGAATCTGAACTCTGTTCTCACTCCCTTGTGACAAGAGCTTTCAAATACTGAGTCCTCTTCCCAGACCTGGCTTCCATTCTTAAAGATCAACAATAAAATGTCACTTTTTTCTTTAATCCTTCTATTTACCAACAGTATGTTTCCTTCTTTTCCTCTGAATTCTTTCTGACTCCAGTACAAAGAAAGTACTGATCTGTTCCATCTTGTTGTTTGCTTCATCAGTCTCCCTTAAATTGTTTTCAAAGCCTCACACCCCTTTTTGTTTAAATCAATTTTCTAAAGTTTATGGAATGTTTCAATATCTAACTCCATTTCAAATTTCTTCCTCTTCTGCATGTTATCCTCAAAAGCAATTATTTCTCCATAGATCTTTCATTTTCAGAAAAACTGCTATAATATCTCCATTTCCTCTTGATCTTATCTTTATGTATCTTTTTATTTAGTTTTGTGAATTTCATATAATAGATCTTAATAAAATATAGTCCCTCCTCCCTCATCCACAGCACCATAATTCCCCCAACAGGCTATCCCTTTTCTTTACACTAGCAGTCAATTGGATAAACACTGTTAATTGTTCACTTTGGAAAATCATATGTTCATTTCCATCAGGAATTCTACTATTATATGTTTTACCTGTATATTCCAGGCAAATGTCCCCTGCATTCTCCTCAGAACAACATCTCGCAAGTTATTTATCCATGTTTCTACTGCAGAGTCAGAATTCTACAGTGTACACAAGGAGATTCTAACCCGTTTCTTCCAGTAGCTCTCTGATGGCTCTAGTCAGGTTAATATAAGCCCCTCAAATTTAGGTAGTCTCAAATCCATATTTGATTGCAGTCTAATTGGATTTAAAGTCCATTCAATGAGCAGAGACTCATGCATGGTACTGTAAACATAGCCAAGTATACATAGCTACAGGTGGCATAGACCCTAGGGAAAAATCAGCTTTTATCACATCCCTTAGACCAGTGTAATTTCTTACTATATTCTAAAAATGTCATTATATTTACAGACAAGTGTTCCTCTCATCATTAAACAAAGAAGGATCTTCTTTTAACAGACAAACTATTGAAAAGTTCCACAACTGGTTAAATGCAGACAGTAAGTGCTGTGGGGAGCATAGACCTAAGTTACATAACTGCAATGCAACCTCTACATCTAAGACACAGGCAATATCATGGAAGAGGGGGTCGAAAGAAGGCAAAATCCAAATGGAAAAAGACATCTGTTGCTACTTAAGTTATTCCATATATACAAGGGGTGCTACACCTTAACAGCTCCATAGTATGGTAATCTAACATCTCTTTAATAACAAAACCAGCTCACATACCAAGGTGGATGGGAAAAAATCTCAAGGTGCCTCAGTTCAATATAAAGAGCTGCAAGCAATCAATGGCTGCTGAGGAAGAGAAAATCAGGTTTTTCCAGGGACTAGCTCCCCAATTCTAATCTCAAACAGTCAAATGACCAACCCTAGGAACATCACTAAATAGGCTCAGTATATACACACACGTGTGCGGGGTGTGTGTGTGTGTGTGTGTGTGTGTGTATTCGCACAATTAATTATAAAATCAAGGAAGAGGACAGAAAATTGACAGTTTGGGGGACTTGGAAGGATTTGTAGTGAGACTGAAGGTGACAAAAATGGTGCAAAGACTGTACTAATATATGATGGCCATAATTTTTAAATTGAAATGTTCCAGAACTATGCTGAGCCAATGCTCCAGGATGATAGGCCACCTTCACATTATTATTCACAGTTTTCTGTGATTGAAGTGTATGGATAAAACATCATTTGTCACTTTACCATCAATTACAAACACAATCTCTGTTTAGAATTTCTACTTGTGAAAAATTTACTTCCAGAAATATTTACACATATAAAAATAATTAACAGTCCTGGGCATACATGCTTTTAACCTCAGAACTTGGGAGGCAGAGGCAGGCACATGTCTGTAAGACAGAGGCCATCCTTCTTTTCTTAGCTAGTACTAGACCACTTGCAGCTACAGGGAGAACGTATCTCAAAAAGAAAAAAAAAAAAAAAAAATACAAATAATTCCTTCAGTTTTTAGAAAGTCTAAGTTCTGATTTTTCAAGTATTACAGTTTTCAGCATAATTTACTTCTCTACATTTATTTTATTTACATTATCTTAGTTTGAAGGAAAGGAGTTTTAGTATTTCTCTGAATATAATACCAACTTATTTTTTTCTTTTAAAATAGAATATGTATCATAATGATATATTATATTAGTGTTTATTATACATAATTTAGAAAAATTAATCTTTCCTTCACTACTGCTTTTGACTTCATAGAAAGAATTATGATTTTGCTGATATTTTCCTTTGATTTAGAAAGCAAATTAGAAAGCAAAGTATAAAATGTAACTTTTTTGAAAAGATAATTTATTGAGAATTTCATACATGCATGTAAGGTGTGTTGATCAAATCCAGGGACACACCCAACTCCTCCCATATCTCCCCATCACTTTTTTTCTGATAACCTCATGTACTCCTTCTTTTATTTAATTTTTTAATGGGGTTTTGTGCTAACATTTCTGCCCTCTGAAGAGGTAATGCTAAAATATTTTAAGGATTAGATAAAAGTTTCCAAATACTTTCAACATTTTTTGCACGTTGGAATGGAGTAGGTTGCTAAGAGGCCCAAGGACATTGTGAGTTTTAGCCAAGAAACTGGATACTTTTCTTTGGAGTCTTTTTACCCTAACTGCCTAGCCAATTCCTACCTCCTATTCTTATCACGGAAGAGGTTACCCAAATTGCCAATAGGGGATCTGGGTGCAGACTGCTCTGGCTTCTTCCATACCGAACAGGGACGCAGGGTGAGGCAATTGGAGTACCCCTTCAGTTGGTCTTTCTAAAAGATGCCAAAATTGCAAAACTCTTATCTGTAGGAGGAAAAGAAAGTCCTTTAACTCTTGTAAAAGGATAAATTGAAAATAATGTCAATATAATTATGATGCATCTGTGAAGTTTGAATTCATTTTTGCTCTTCCTAGTTTCCTAATTTGTCCTTGTCTAGAATATTTTTTTCTGATGACAATGAGCCATTCACTTTTTCTTCTCTAAACTTTGATTAAGTAATGATCCATTGTGAAAGTTCATATTTATAGGAGCCAAACCAAAAAACTGCCCATAAATGCTTTGTATTCTGTGATAACAATATGTCCCTTCATCCATATTAGGAGGGATGAATAGACTTGATGAGATAGTCTACTTAATTTTCTTTCTCCATGGTATGGCATCTTAATCTGCAGAATCTGTAAATATGTAACTTTACAAGCAACAAGACTTTGCTGATGTAATTAATTTAGGTTGTAAAGATACTAGATCATTCTGGGTTACCTGAGTGACCAATAGAGTCACAAGGCTCTTAATATAGGAGGAGGATATAAGGTAGTGTAGCAAGAGATAAAACGACAGAGAAAGAAATTGGAGTAATGGAAATAGCCTACAGGAGTACAAGTATCCTTTCAAAGAAGGAAAGGGATTGTAATTCCTTTTGGAGTTCCAGGAGGGACCCGACCTAGACGAAACCTTAATGTTTTCCCGACGAGACTGAGGCTGTGTTTTCTGATCTTCAGAACTGTACAATCTAGACGTTATTTTAAATCACTAGGTGATACATGTCTTGAATCTCAGCAGAGGCAGGAGGATCTCTTCAAGATCAATGCCAGATTGGTCTACATAGTGAGTTTCAAGCTGGCTGGGGCTGCAAGAAGACCCTATCACAAAAAGAAATAAAATAAAGAAGCTAATACAAGACCTGAGGTGGCAAGGTAGTGATAGAATGCTTGTCTTGAATGCATGATGTCCTAGTTTCGATCCACAATGCTACCAAAAAATGAGGGTGGCGTAGGTGACTAATGTAGTTAACTGATGATTCACTGATGTGTCATAATTAGACACTCTTCTTCCAGTATCCCCATCTATGTAGCTTCCCTTTTCATTAAGAAAATTATTTTCAGTAAACATACCTTCAAACATTTAATCCACCTTAGTCATAGATTCTGAGTTTTACCGTTCTTCTTTCTAGCAGAAATATAACATGTCAGCCATATAAACATTTCCTCATATAAAGAAAATTAAAGACTAAAAAATCACAAGCTTTCAATCTTTGTCTAATTTACAACTTTATTTAAATAAATATTGGGATTAAAAGTCTGGCATTTTCAGGTAATAGTCTATTCTGTGACAGTTAATCAATCCCATCTCTTTCTAAATAGCAAAGACACTGTCATAAAATATGCTAATGTAGTTCCTCAAGACGTAGTTGGCAAGGCAAGATTTTAAAAGTTACAAGATACTTATGAGGAGAAATTCTTCTGAGAACATATCGAGAGATAGCAGAAAGCAGCTGCGTCACTCCTCAGAGTATAATTTTGACCCAGTGAAGGACAAGAAGATGCTGGTTGGACAAAACTGTCAATGGTCTCTCACTTTGCAAGATTATTCAATATTTGTTGAGAAGAAATGTTTGTGAAAACCCAGAACTGGCCCATTTTGTGTCTCCAATGCACCAACCTTGACCTCAATACAAAGGCAGCAAATGTCCATGGGCATTAGTAGAGTCCAAGAATTCTATATTGCTCAGTTTACTTGGATATTTGCAAGGCAAATCCTCCTGGCAACCACATGGAGCAAACTCAGGAAACAAACCTATTCATCTGAGGAGAAGCAGGTGATTTTGAGGGTCACCCTGGGGATGGTAAATAATTTATATTACAAATACCTGCTTACAGAATACTTACATAATTGGAGTTATTCATCTTTTCAAAACTGACACAATGTTTAGTGAAACTGATACAGAACATAAAATCCAGAATACTTGCATGCATTAATTAATCTCTTTAAACATAGAATTCCAGGGAAAAGAAACTTTATTCTCAGTTACTTTGTGTCATTTTTTGCTAATGTAAAGTTTTAAAAGTTAATAAGCACTTTCGTTATGTTAAGTAGAATAGATGAAGTTAAAATATAAACATATAGAAATGCTTATACATACTTCTCTTTCTATCCTAATATTAAGTGAAAATTTTAAACAATTTATTGAGGTTCTGTATTCTCATACAACAGTTCTCAATCAAATCCAGACTCCCTGCTCCATCCATGCCTCCCCCATCTCCCCACTGAACCCCACAACACATGGTAACTACTACCAGTCAAGCATTTGCACCCAGATACTCTTCAATGCAAAATTTTCCAGTGGAGTTCAGTCAGTCCATCCAGAGTTCGTGTACAATGCATACTCTCCCCCACTGAACAGAAATCAACCTCCAACAGCTCTCATTCTAGGGCAAGTTCACCACACATCTGTCTCCCTCCCTCTGGGCCCTAGTTAATTGAGTTGGCATGGGTCCTGTGTTCGATGCCACCATTGCCACTAGCTCACATGTGCCAGCTTCTAATCGTTAGTGTCTGTTTCCTTGTGTTACCAGCCTTAGCTCTTACAGTCTTTCCATCCCCTCTCCTGAAATGGTCCCTGAGCCATGGGTGGGTGAGGTTCAGTATAGGAGTCCTATCATGAGATACATACTGTGTAACCTCTTATTCTTTAAAACTTTGGTAGTTGTGGCCTTCCTTGTGTGTTTCACTCTGATGTACAAAGAAGCTTTACTGGTGAGAGTTGAGTGATGCATTAGTTTTCTCTCTACCCCTTCTCCAGCTATGTTCCATGACCCTTAGCTGTATTTTACCATGTAGTCTTGGATGGCTTGGAATCAATATGTAGTTTAAATCTACCTCAAACTTGAAGCAATATTCTACCTCTGTCTACTGAGTGCTGTAATTACAGATATAATCCAGCATGCTGATGAATTAAAGTAGGTATCAACATGGAATTTTTCTGACTATAGAAAACAGACAGACAGCTCTTATTCTGCAACAGAGCTAAGACAGCTATATGTTCCTTGCTCCAAAAATTAATAATGTGAGTAACATTTCTACTATGTAGGCATTTTGAAATGTGGAACCAATCAAAAAAGGAAATTAACAATATTCATAAAAAAACCCATGTTTCTTTTTCACAGCTATGTGAACTAAAAGATTTGAAGCAGTCTTGTAAACAATGCACACAGGAAAGGGGAAAGAGGGTCAAGTGATCAAGGTCATCCTTCACATATAGAAAGTTTGATGTCACCCAAGGCTGCATAAGACCTTGTATCAAAAAATAAATACAGGAGGCTAGAGAGATGGCTCAGCAGTTAAGAGCACTGGCTGCTCTTCCAGAGGACACCGGTTCAATTCCTAGAACTTACATGGCAGCTAACAACTCCAGTTCCTGGGGAAACTAACAAACTCTTCTGGCTTCCATGGGCATTTCAAGACATAGGTGTACTTACATGCATGCAAGCATTAGACTCATACATATAAAATAAATAAAATATTTTTTAAATTATAAAGCAAAAGGAAATAAAGGGAAAAATTATACAAAAATTAAACAAATTTTAGTACAAAAGCAATTTATAAAAAGTAATATTGTCCTATAAAGCTATATGAGGTCAATTAAAATCCTAGTAAAGTTAGTGTATTTGGATGCAGTATTTTCTTCAAGCTGTATTTACTCTGCCCAGCCTTCTTTCATCTGTTCAAGCAAGGTTAGCACTGGTTGGCCAAGGAATTCGGGAATAATTGGGCATAACTGAACTTAAGAAGGCAGAGTTATTTCAGCTGAGTAAAGTCATCATATTTTTAAAGACCAAGTTATCTAGTTAAGTGTATTTCTTTAAAATGTCTAGAGAAAACTTGTTTCATACAATTTATATATGAAATATTGCAGCATAAATAAATGATGCAGTAATTTTCTTTTAATATAGCTATTTATTAAGCAATGCAATTAAATATTAAATTTAATTGCTCTTTTCTAGAATACTGAATACACAAAATAACCACGCTATTTAGGATATTGTACATTAACATATTTTAGTCAGTGTTTGAGTTTTATCTTGTTAACTTTTCTTGCTCAGTTATGTCAGCACTCTGGTATGTTTTTAGAGAATCCCTATGAAAAGTTGTACTTGATAAAATCTGGTCCAACATTGAGGGTTTATTTCTCAAAATTCATGAGTTCTTACCCTGCATATGTTTCTATTTAGTGTCTGTATATAGAAGTAAACAGAAGCTCTCTACCAATAATAGGATAAATTCATAAAATGAATAACAATTAATGTGCATGAAGCATGTAAAAAGCATATTTAGGAGGGAAGGCAGCAGGAACCACAGTAAACTGTGAAGCAGATGAGATGGCTTTTCTTAAGTAAGTGACCAGAAGGCAAAATAGGAGATGACACATGCTCTCCAGCTAGAGGACACTCTTCATCTATGCTAAAGCTAGAAAGGAATTCCCACTATTTAACTAAGGTTTAACATTTTATTATAATCCAGACCAGTTCATACAACAGAAATGGAGGGAATTAAGTCCAAGTATTCTAATATTTGACAGTTTATCAACTAAACTGTACTTCCATTATAAAATAACATTTTATTGATTCCTTGGGATAGTCATATAATATATTTTGATTGTATTCCAATCTTCTCCATCATATCCTCACAGATCCACCACCAGATCCCTAACCTCCACTTCATGTCCTCTATTTTTTTTTTTGAAAGATCTATCGTGTCTAATCTTTGTGTCCCAAATGCTCTTAGGTAGGGGTCTATCCTGTGGATCCTGGTCAGCCATGAACCACTAACACATGCTCAGCTAGTGCCTGAGATAGTGCATACCTCAGTTCTCAGGCAAAGGGATGGAATAGAACCAATCATCTTGACTGAGGTAGCCATGACACAGAAAGACAAAACTCACAAGTGGTCTCTCATACCTAGATGATAGCTTTAAATATTTAGGTATATGTGTTTCAATTGGAAAATCCATTTATTTTTTGAAACCATCAATTGTTACATGTTTCTTTGATCCTTAAATAGTGTAATTTCCATAATAGGGTAAGTTCCACAAGACTTTTAACACTTCACCTAATTTTCCATATGTGTGTGTGTGTATGTGTATGTGCAAACCTACTGTTCATT
This sequence comes from Nannospalax galili, assembly GCF_000622305.1. Lineage (NCBI taxonomy): Eukaryota > Metazoa > Chordata > Mammalia > Rodentia > Spalacidae > Nannospalax > Nannospalax galili. Next base: position 7,922,031 of record NW_008348789.1, read on the forward strand.
ATATATAGATTGCCTACTTCTGCCAAACTCTACAGCTCCAAATGCTGAGTCTCCTGCCATTCAAATGATTACAGTATATTTCTGCTTTTTCTCTATCAGTGCCTAGCTGTATGCATGACTCCTGATCTATAATTTTGTATTAGTCAACACTGCTTTATGTCGACACCTCCCAATGTGTGTGTAAATAGTATTTCCAGAGACTCTCTTAAAAACTCTTGATTAGACTGAAACTTCTCTTTCTGCAGGGCTTTTAAGTGATGTAGTAATTAAGAAGTTAGACCTTAGCCACAAATGAAATTGGAATTCAATCTAAGTTTATGCTACTTAATAGCTGTGTGACATGGAAAAGGTAATTAAGCATTTACGCCTCAATTGTATCCTCTTTGATATTGCTTAAAACTTAGTATGCTAGGTATTGTTCAAGAACTGGGAAAGTTAGGATTAAGTCCTGTAAAAAACCCTGAATGAAATCTCTGGATATAAACCCATTATTTTTAACAGTTAATATTTGCCATTAACTTAAATAACCCATTTGGGTTCATATGCCTAAGAGAATGTGAAAATATCTAACTGGAAGATCCTAGCTCCAGATTATTTGGCCTTTTTTTCTGACACTGTATTCTGGTGTGCATTATCAAGTCTTCATATGAGAAATCAAAACATTTAATAACCAATCATTTTCTAATTGTATTTAAGGGCCACTTCATTGGATAATCTCATACCAGACATTCATATCAGGCCTAGAAACATGTGGCTAGATAGGCCAGGGTGTAGGAGAGTGTCTAATACTGTAATTCTGTGAAATATATATAGAATTAAAGTGACTTCTAAAAACTTATTGTTATACCCACAGATTGATACATCACTCTTCTCAGCAGAGAGCCTCCTTTATGCAAAAGATGGTGATTAACACAGAAAAACAAGCCTGGCCAACATGCAGAGATTAAGAGATTATCCCTTAATTGGGCCCCTATATCAAACTTCTACCTCCAAAAGCTCAGGGATCATTGAAAAAGGGGTAACAAAAATATTGGAAAAGCCTGAGATTGTGAAGATGACCAAAATGAAAAGAGTTTTAGAAACAGGTGGACTATTACTCATGTGTACTTAGCACTGTTGATAGAGTGTACAAGTGAGACAAAATTCTAGCACACACATAGGGAAGTCGGTAAGAATCTCAAACATACCTGAGGAGCTATTGGAAACCAATGGCTGTTGGGAAGTGGAATCAGTCTCTTTTAAGGCTGTGACTCTGTCAGACAAAACCCCAGCATAGAACTGGGGAACTGGTCAGCAGGCCCAAACCTTAGCTGAAGTAATGTTGGCAATCGATTACGGCTGATGAGGGAGAACACATATTCTTTAAGGGAGTGATTCTAGATTGCCTCATTAGACTCTAGTGGATGAACTTGTATCAAGGGACATCTGGGTACAGATAGAATTTAACATATATGACAAAATGCATGAAATCTGGTGGTGGGGATGTTAGGGGACATGGAAAGGGGAGGAGTCTAAATTTGGTTAAGATCTGTTATATGAAATTCATTAAAACTCAATAAAATATTTTTGAAAGGTTTTCAGTTGATTTAAATTATAAAAACATAACATTGAAGAAAATAACCCAGAAGCAATGAAAGAGAACCGTTCAGAGTTATGTTCAAGAATATCAAGATGGGGGCTAGAGAGATGTCACAACAATGAAGATCTCTGACTGCTCTTACAGAGATCCTGGGTTTGATTTTCAGAACCCAAATCAGATCTAACAATGGAATGCAACTCCAATTTCAGGGCATCTGATGTCTTCCTCTGACTTCTGTGGGCATTGCACGACATGGGTGCCCTTGAATACAGGCAAAACACACATAACAAAAAAAAATAATTAATTAAAAAATATCATGGCATTATAATCATAGTAGAAGTTATTTTTTAAAAACTAGAATATTTTAAGACTGTATCTTACTCTATTTAAAATTTGATTTCGAGCCTGTTTACATAGTAAAAGATAGATGAATAATAAGATAGGTAATACATACATTCTCCTTTAAACATTTTTGTGATATGCATGTACATATATATAATATAAACACACATATTACAAAATAGTTTTGAAATTTTCCATAAAGAATAAAGTTTGTTTTTATTAGTTTAATCTTGTATCCTAAATTAATTTTTAATTACTATGTACTAAGAACATTCACTGTGAATTTTAGCCAACTCCTTCTAAAGACAAAACTTCTAAGTATGTTTAAATAATCCTTAATGTCTTGAAATACCAAAGCAGGATTGACAAGGTGGCTCAGTAAGTTTTTGCAGATTCATGCAACCCATGTAGAGAGAGGAGAGAAGCAACTCCTCAGAGTCATCTACTTACCTCTACATAGTGTGGGATTGGCATGCCTTCAGATATATTGCACATACAATATGCACATGTGGTAATAAATAAACTAATATATAAATGTGTTTCAATATTATTATTGATTTGAGATTTTCATACACTGTGTTTTGATCATAGACATCCTCTCTTTACTCTACCCTACCTTACCCACTTTACTACCCTTCCAACTGCACGTCCTCTAATATTATTTGTCTTTTCTATAAAGGCCTATTGGGGGCTGGAGAGATGGCTCAGTGGTTAAAAGTACTGACTGCTCTTGCAGAGGACCCGGGTTCAATTCTTAGCACTTGCATGGCAGCTAACAACTGTCCGTAACTCCAGCTCCAGGAGATTCAACAACCTCTCCTGATGTCTGTGGGCATTGCACAACACAGGATCACTTACATACATTCAGGCAATGTACTCAGACACATACAATTTTTTTTAATTATATATTTGAAAAAAGAAAAGTAAAAATACCTATTAAGTCTAATCTGTTTCCAATATGCTCTTGGGTGTGGGTCTATCCCTTGAAGTCTGGTCAATTTTTAAAACAAATAAATATAAATATAAATAAAGTGTGAAATCAAAACTGAGTTTCCATGAGGGCATTTGCTTTTCTCAGGGAAGCATGATTTGATTTTGAAGATTTTTCTATAGTTTAAAGTAAAAAGTCCAGAATCCTGAGATTGTTTAAAATTCAGAAAATAAGAACAAAATCTTCCTTATTAGACTGTAACATGCATAGTATCAAGAATAAATGAAAATATGAACTATAAACTCATACATGTAGGTGATCAATATATACTTTACCATTGTGAATCAGGATGGATTACTTCATGAAAATGAACTACAAAACTGACCTTTCCACAAGGTTGTAGTTCAAATTTCATCATCCACATAGTGAAGAATACTTTGCATATACCATGTCAACCAATCAGGCAAGAGTGCAGAGTGGTGCAAGGGAAATGGGCAGCATGTCAACCAATCAGGCAAGAGTGCAGAGTGGTGCAAGGGAAATGGGCAGTAGGCCCACCCTAGCCTGAGGTGCTGTTGGAGACAGATAATTGCCAATGAGGGAGAGCAGACCTTCCTTAAGTTCTCTAGATAGGCTGAGTGGACGTCAGTGAACTTGCACCAAAGGATATCTGTAGGAGGCTAGGCCGGAGACCAATAACGCAGGTGTGCCCTGCTTCCTGTTGATGAGAAGGAAGGCGCAGTTTTGGGGCTTAAAGTCCAACCTGATTCCTGCAGAGAGCCCTGGACACTGCTGATGTGTGACACACGCCAATGGAAAATAGCACCTCAGACTCAGGGGCCAATGGAGAGGCAAGGAGGGGTATAAAGGGACCTCCCTTGTATGCAATAAACAAGAGCTCTGCTTACAACACATGAGCCTCCTGGTGTCTGTGTCATTGACTCCGACCCTACTCACCCCCTGCCCCAGCGGTGGGAGAAGTGACAGACACACTGCAATAACTGGTGCCCAACATGGCTACATAGACCCCTACCTAGTCCTGAGCCTTTTTATTCTAAATTCCTTTTTCATTGCCGCGTTTTTCTTTCTCTTTGTTTTCCCTTGTTGCTGCCCCGATCGCCTCGCCAACTGATCCCACTATCCTCACCGTTCAACTCTCCATTCAGGGCCCCCTCCGTCTGATTTCTTCGGTGAGTAGGCCCCGTTCTGTTCTTTGTTCTTTGCACTTTGATCTGGTGAGAGACTGAGGGCGTTCTCTCCTTTTTCCTTGTTTGTCCATCTATAGGGCACATAACACTCTGAAAATTGGTTCGCCCGGTGTCTCCACATAAGGATTGACCATCCAGGAGAGGGAACAATGGACACCCTCCCAACAGGATGTCCCATGACCAGAGACACCGTGTAGTCATATGGACATGGCCTAACGAACCATGGAAGTCCCCCACAAAGCACTCTCACCTGGTTCCAAAACACCGCTATTTCTTCCATCTCTTTTACTTTCACTTTCAGTTCACTCATCAATCCGGTTATGCAACCACCAGTTAAGAGCCCTTAGGGCGGTGGCCGGCCTCTTAAAATTGTAGGCAGGGTCTCTGTGACTCAGGACTGAGAAATCCCCTCCCCGCCTGTCGGCTGGCAGGAATGTTTCTTTTCCCAAGAGCCCCAAATTTTGGCCCTAAAATCCCTACTTACCTCTGGTGGGATTCGAGTCAAACAAAATGACTTAGAGGATTTTTGATCCGAGGCTTCGGTCCTCACCCCATGGATCTCCACAGAAAACATGTGGGACCCTGATATGTGGATGAGAGTCCTTTTCCTCTCAAGAAAATGAAAAGTGCAGGAAGGCAAGGGTTCACCAGCCCCCTTCATACCCATTTTACTGGGCATCCTTAATTGCATTAAGTCTGGTTCCACTGAGGAGGTTCTCAAATCCTTTAATGAACACTGCCAAGATCAAAAGACGATTAATCTTTCTATCCGATCCCCCCACCCCCGACAGTCCCGGAGAATCGAGAGGATTCAGGGCCATATCCACAAATTAATACAGCCCAGACCACCAATAAAGCCCTCTAGATAGCCCACCCCCTCCACTCCGTGCCCAGAAACTCCCTCCTCATATACTCCTGGAGTGAGATTGAGCAATCCCCAACTCCTCCTAGGGACCCAGCCCCCACCCTGCTACCCCCCCTTCCCCTGCCTGGGCTGCATGACTTCCCCTCCTACCCTTTCTCCTACGGAAAGACATCCCTTTGCCGTCAACCTAGGCCCCAATGGCACGTAAAGGCCATGGATCCCCACCTCCTTAGCCAATCTTTCCTTAATCCAGAAGGCCTGTAATGACAGTGACCCTGACTCCCCATATTTTGAACAAGCCCTCAATCAATGGAGCTAGGCCCTTCACACCCACTATGATTGGCACCATCTTTTCAAAGCAGTCTTAGACCCCCCCTATTTTCCTCACCTGGCAAGCTGCATATCAAGACTTGGTTGAGGAACAGTCTATGTTCAATGCCACCAACAATATCCCAGTCACTCTCGAAATTTTAATGGGACACAGAGTTTACACCACTCCAGCAGCCCAGGTCCAAGTCGGCAATGCTCAGTACTTTACCCAAGTCCATAATCTGGCCTTCCAATCGCTTAAGTCTTGTATACCCAAAGACCCAGCTTCTTATTTTCATAATCTCATCCAGGTTCCGTCGGAATCCTTCACCGACTTCCTCGCCAGAACCATGCAGGCAATGCAGCGCTGTGTTCCTTATGGTCCCAGTCAGGCGATCCTTCTCAAACAACTGGTCTGGGAAGGCCTAAATCCAGTCACCAATAATTCAGTGGCTCCGGTACACACAGAGTCCCTAAATAAATGGATCACGGCCACTAGAGACCTTGATTATACTCAAGGCCCTATTCAGGCACTTACAGCATCCATTACTGCCTTGCTCTCTGACCGCTCTGACCACAGTTCCTCCTACAGCCCAGACCCACCGGATAGAACATGCTGGGGCTGTGGCAAGCCTGGTCACTTGCGATGTGATTGTCCCAAAGGGCGACCAAAAACAAAATACCCTAAGTGCAACAAGGGCTTTCATTGGGCCTGCGATTGTCACTCCTCTTCCAAAGAACCTTTAAACTCCCCACAGGGCAACCTTCAGCCCCACAAATAAGAGGGGAGAGAAATAGTGAGAAAACCCACCAGGACATCTTTTGGACTTTGCCTTTTTTCAGTCACATGCCCCTGATGACCATATATTTAGACAGTCTCCCTATTAAGGGTGTAGAAGACACTGGGACAGATATCACCATCATTCCCAAAAATGAGGCACTGAGATTTCTCCACTGGAAACATTCCTGGTCCCATGATTACTGGAGTGGTGGGACTACAGTCCTCCTAAACAACTAAATTCCCCATTCAATGGAAGGGCCTTAATGGTGGCAAGGATAGGTTTCGCCCCATCATCGCAGAAGTCCCACGTGTTCTATGGGGCAGAGATATCCTAGAGGATGTGGGGGCCATATTAACCACTGATGATAGAGCATTCCTTGAAGACATCGCCTACCATGACTACTCTGGTCGGTTGGGCTGCCCTCACCCACCTGGTCACCCCCAATCCTAAGGGCCACTGTTCCCCTGATACAATTAAGACCTATCCCCATCACATGGATATCCAGTGCTGATGTATGGGCCGAATGTTGGCCTATAATAGAACCCAAGCTTACCATCCTCAAATCACTGGTAGATGAGAAGCTTAAGCTGGGACACATTGAGCCCTCCAGTAGTGGGTTCAATACACCTGTATTTGTAATAAAGAAAAAAATCCAGCATATACAGACTTTTACAAGATCTCAGAGCCATCAATGCCACCATGCAAAAAATGGGCACGCTTCAGGCAGGCCTCCCACACCCCATGGCCATTCCCCTAGTTCATCATATTATGGTCCTAGACATTAAGGACTGCTTCTTTCATATCCCTCTGGCACCTGAGGATAGGGAACATTTTGCTTTTACAGTTTGGACACCCAATTTTCACACCCCAGCTCAGAGGTTTCAATGGAGGATCCTCCCCCAGGGAATGAAGAACAGTCCTACTATATGTCAGTACTATGTTTCCTCAATTCTTGCTGGACTGCAACCCTCAGCTCTCCTAGTCCACTATATGGAGGATATTCTTGTAGCCCACCAATCCCCCTCCATCATCCGACAAGGATTTGGTGAAATAATATCTCACCTAAAGTCTGCTAATCTTGCTGTTGCACCCAAGAAATTACAGACTCTTCCCCCACATACCTTTCTTGCCTATAGAATTTCAAATTCCATCTAACCTTTATCCCCACACATCGTAGCTAAACCTGTCTACTCTCTGGCCAAGTTCCAAAAGCTCTGTGACACCATCAGTTGGTTAAAACAGTTCCTCCTATTGCCCTACAAATGCCTACATAGCCTCTTCTCTCTGTTTGAGGACCATAAACACCCCTTAGATAAAATTATTATCACCCCTGAAGTCTCCATACTCCTTAATGAAATTTCAGACCTTTTGTATCGTGCTTCCTTATCTCGTTATCAGCCCTCCAGGACCCTTTGGGCCCTTGTGTTATGGACAGGTAATGGGGTCCTTGGGGATTTATATCAAACTGGACCATTTCTCTGGGTCCATTATGCTCGATCGTCCTTATGCAGAATCTCTTCAAAATTCGATATCGCCTTCACACTGGCGATCAAATTAAGAGCCATGGCCAGGAGAATCTTCAATAGAGAACCTGACAAGATAATACTCCCCTTCTCTTTAGATCAGTCCCACTTCCTATGGGCAGACTCCATCCTCTTCCAGATCATGGTCTCAGGATTTACAGGGGAAATTGATTGTCATTACCCTAAGTTAAGAAGCTATCAGCCCTTTCCTTATTACAGGTCTCTGTTAATTGTCATGCATGTCTTTTGTCTTCCCCAATCGCCCTGGCCACCACAGCCTTCACAGATGCAAATAAAAGCACTTTCGAGTCCTTCATCCAAGAAAATGACAAGGAAGACCTAGTTATCAAAAGGAAAAATCCAGGCTCGTTCAGCTTGGAGAACTCTTAGCCATTTTGTTAGTGTTTCAACATACTCAAGATAAGCCCATAAACATCTTCTCTGATAGCAAGTATATGGTACAGGCCCGCAGAGCTTTACTGTTCTCAAGATTAAAAGATAAAACTGACCCTATATCCATTACCATGCTAGCCATACAGGATCAACTTAGTAATAGATGTTTCCCTTGGTACATTTCCCATATATGCTTCCATACGGATCTTCCCGGCTTACTATCCACTGGTAACGCCAAAATTGACAAGTTAATCCTAACTGTAGAGCTGCACCTACTAGAACAAGCCAGAATACTACACCAACTATTTCACCTATCTCTGCAAAACATACATAGGCTCCTGCCAGACTTTAACATCGCACAGTGCAAATATCTGAGCTGCACCTGCACAACCTGTGCCCCCCTTGCCCCCTTAGGGCCACTTAACCGGTACGGGCTTGATCCCAGTGGACTCATGCCCAATGCACTCTGGCAAATGGATATAACCCATTATCCTAGTTTTGGCAACCTTAAATACATCCATGTTATCGTGGATACTTGCTTATCCTATGTTCATGCCGTAGACTTGACAGGAGAAACAGCATCCCACACCATTAAGGCCCTTAAGGCTGCCATGATGGTTATGGGAATACCTTAGGAGGTAAAAACAGATAATGGCCCTACAAATACCTCTCGTAAAATGGTGGAGTTTCTGAAGGCTATGGGGATCAAACACACCTTTGGAATCCCACATAATCCACAAGGCCAGGCAATAATTGAAAGGACCAACCAGTCACTAAATATAAATTACCCAAAGGTTCCCATGAGTCAAAAGGGGATCCCCACCTGTCACTAATTGAAACCCTTTTCCAGATAAAATTCCTCTCCTTTGATGAAAAGGGACTTAGCCCTGCCTATAAACATTGAGCAGCTTTGCCAACCCCCACCCCACCCCCCTACCATTGGTATGCTGGAGGGATCCCATAACTCATATTTGGCAGCCCCCCACCCCCCTCCTAATGCAGGGCTGAGGTTATACTTGTGTTTTCCCACAGAGCCAGCCCAAACCAATATGGGTCCCATCCAGAGACCAGCCACAGATCAGGAAAACCTGAGAGATGCCTCTTCTATATGATTTGTCTGCTATTGATAAGAGCCACATTGACAATGGACCTATGGGCCCTGGTGCCTCTCCCTCCAATCTTGTTGCCCACTGATGTGGATTCTCCTGCTTTCCCAGCTCTCTTTACTACCAATTCCTCCACAGGGCCCCCATATATGGATGCAGTAGACAATGCTACCCCGACCAGGGGCAGATGGAATCTACACAATGTCCTCTGGTTTACCACTGATCCCACCCCTGGCCCTTGTGTCAGATTAGTCAACACAACTACGGCCAATTTCAATGGAAACTATTCCAAGGGACAATACTTCTTGTTAACCGGCTACATGCCACTGATAGAGTTGATAACAACACACTGTGTTACAAACAGTTGCCAAAATTTAAAAAAGCCCAACCTCCGGAGTTCAGACCACTGACTTAAACACTCCCATCATTTGGGAAGAGCGTCCACCCATCCTACCTTCTAGAACAGATCATTTCTTTAGAATACCAAATGTAACTTTCTTGGGGGTTTGGAAACAAACACTGACTAATGCATCTGATTTATATCTCCCAGCTAGGAACCCTTCTCGATTAAATCAATACAACCCTGTTTTCAGCTCCTGAAAATTTTGCGGCCCATCCGCCTGCCTGGGCATCCATCCACTTGTTTTCCTATATGGAGCCATCTTGGCTAATGGGACACACTCTGGCACCAATGCCACTGGTTGGCACGATCTCGCAAATCTTACACAAGCCAATCATACATCTTTCAATGCTACCACTGTCTGTGTACAGCCCCTTTTCTTCTTCTTCCTCAGTAATTCAACTAATACCACCTTAAATTGCGCAGATGGGCCTTGTCTCCTTGCAGCATGTTGGGACCTCCCACACAGACGGGCCATCCTCATGTGGAAACTAGTCGCCATATGGTTCCCAGTGACCTTGGATTCCAATTTTCACTCTGTACAATTCATGGAACGAACCGAGGTTGCCTTATCTAGAAATAAACTCAACTTTGGAATTACCACTGCCATCATCACCACTATTCTGTTGGCCATAGGATGGACTACTGCAGCAGCGGTATCCCTGACCCAGTCCGCGACTACTGCTGCTGCACTCAATGAGGTAGCAAGCAAATCCGCTGCTGCCCTCCACACTGAGGATCTAATAAACCAATACCTTTATAGTGCCATCCATATTCTACAGCAACAAATTGACTTGCTGGCAGAATAAATAGATGCAGTTAGGGAAATGACCCTACTTGCCTGTGATCCAAGGTATAAGGATATTTGTTTGACCCCTTACCAGGTCTCCAATATCACAAATGTTAGAATAAAGTTAAGGGACTACATTACAGGCTCATGGTCCAATAAATTTCTCAATTATACCATCCAACTGCAAGGACAAATTATTGCTCTTAATTACACAAGAGCCCCAGTTATAGAACTAAATACCACGTTCCTTGAACAGATCTGGGAAAATCTAAAGAAACTTTTTGACCTATCCTGGTTGGTCACTTGGGCCCTCTTGGATTGCATAGCTCTCACACTAATCCTCTTGTTCAAGTGTCTTTTTCAGCATATCTGTAGGCAAAAGGTCACCAACAAAGCCACCTTGCAGATCCTCATGGCTCTATGAAATCCTGATAGGGGCCCACCAACTGAAGTAATCCAAGCCTGGTTCACCAAAATAAACAATGCCTCGGTCTAAAGGCCACCTCCTAAGAGCTAGCCTCCCATCCTGGCAGATATCATCCTCTCAAAAGGGCATGTAGGTCAAAGCTGATGGTCAATGATGGGTAAGATTCTCCCACAATAAGCCAACCTAAGACAGGATAGGCATGAGGCTAGATGCACACTCTGATGATGGGTAAAACATGTGTAGGGAGAACAACCTAAGACAGACACAACTTCATAAAAATGTCCTAAGACCTGAGAGGACAGTTAGCCACTGCCTCCCCCGAAACTGCCACCGTAAAACAAAAAGGATGGACTGTAGGAGGCTAGGCCCAAGACCAACAGTACTGGTGCACCCTGCTTTCTGTTGATGAGTGGGAAGGCTTAGTTTTGGCGCTTATGGCCCAACCTGATTCCTGCCAAGAGCCCTGGATGCTGCTGACGTGTGACACACACGCTAATGGAAAAGAACACCTTGGACTCAGGGGCCAATGGGGAGGCAAGGAGGGGTATAAAGGGACCTCACTTGTATGCAATAAATGAGAGCTCTGATTGCAACACAGTGAGCCTCCCGGTGTCTGGGTGTCTGTGTCATTGACTCCACACCTACTTGCCCCCTGCCCCCACAGTGGGAGAGGTGATGGGCACACAGCAACAGACATCTGTGTAAAATACCTGACCAGATGGGATTTAACATTTATGACACAATACATGAGGCCCAGTGCAGGGGTTATGGGGGGATGGATTGATGAGATGGCCTTAATTTGGTTAAGAACTGTTGTATGAAATGTACAAAAGTTCAATACAAATATTTTAATATTTCATTAAATTGATTGCTTGATGGTTGGTGGCATGAGCAACTTAATATAGTATACTGATACCATTTTCTCTTTACTGTTTCAGTATTTCAACATATTGGAAAAACCTTGCATAGCCTGTTGGCTTAGAAGGTCTCTACATGTAGACAGGTCCTATTCAATGTGACCTCTAGTGTCTGCATGGACCTCTCCTCGAGATGTAGGGACATCTCTTCATGTTTCCAAGAATGTTCCATGTTGATGGCTGTGAAAGAAAGCTGTCACTTCCTAAGTGATGCAGTGGCTATTAATGCACTGGATTTGATGAGCCCACAACTGAGTTTCTGAGATTCTTCATAAATCAACCACTCCTTCACAGTCCAGCTGTTCTTACTCCTTCATAGAAGGATCCTTTATAGAATTCTACACAAGCAGGTTAAGATGAGCTCCATTAGTTTCAGATTTCTCCTGAAGCCACCCTGTATCACTAATATCTCATCTGCTTTCACACATGTTAGATCACACTTTTAGGAGCAGGGGGAGCTACAAATTTTCTTTAAGTTATAATTAATCACTTGTGATTATCAGTAATTTGTACTAACCTTTGTCAAACCTTTCAGGGTTTTCTCCATTCCTAAAGTTCAGTATGGCATGCCCTTTTCCTATGTAATGAAAATTACCTCTGGATTACCATGTTTCCTTTTTTAACATAAATAATAAAAATAATACCTTGAGCTATCTAAACCTGTTTTTCTTGAATTTAGAAAACAATCAAATTAACAAAACAAACATCAAAAAACTCCACAAAATTGTGGTAGACAAGCTGTCCAATGGCTAAGGTCTTGTATAAGAAATTGGCAATGAATTAATGCAATGAAAGTGAGCCAATACACCCTTTGTAGACCAGAAGAGGAAGATTATTGACACACTACCAGAGAGTGGCAGGTTGGGCAGTGATTATAGACCAGCCCACAGCAGGGCAATGGGCTGCCAGAGTCTCCTCCTAGAGAAGACTTTTACAGTTTGGGAAAACTCTTTTTATGCAGCTTATTCACATGTAATTCACTGTTCCTGTTTTTTTCCACTAACATCTATTTATTATTATTATTATTTCCTCTGTCTTAGAATGTGAAAGGCCTAGATTCTAAAAAAAATTCTACTCTCATAGACTGCTAATCTAATATCAATTTCAGTTACTGTGTAGATCAATTATTAAACTTATTTTTGTTTGTTTTCAATGAAATAGTTGAATTCATGTCTG
>NW_008348789.1:7934827-7940163 GCF_000622305.1 Nannospalax galili
AATATGCACTAATTTATATATCACGAGGTAAAACAAAATAAAAAGAAAAATTTACAAAATTTCAAACTAGAAGTATATTTAAGTAGTTTTTTAAAAGCAATCTTTTTGTCCCCTTTGTTTAATTTTCTTTTTATTAGCATATATTTATTGCACAAAATAATTTATCTCATTCTGATATTGTGTTATATGTGTACAATATAGTCATATCATGTTGGGACACTGTCTATTATCTTCTCTTGACTCCAATCCATCTGGTTACCTCTCTCACTTTCCTATATTGAAGCTCTAAACAAAATTCCCCCAGTCTCTAGGCCTCTAACATGTGTCCTTATTATGTTTAGGTTCAAAAACAGTAGTTACAGTATATACTTAGAAGCAAATACATGTGCTAAATGACTCCCTTTGTCATTTTTGTATACTGATCCTAGTTTAAAACCTTCAGATTATTGATATCTAATGCATATTGTTTTCAAAAAGGTTTCTTTTAAATATTGGAAAACTATTATCTCCCTTCCTCATTCTGGCTGCCTAATAATTTTAATTTTTATTCCCCAAAACTTATATTTTCTCAATTTTATATCCATGTGGTCTTTTAAATGTTCTTCACATAATTATAATTTAAATTATTTACTTCATCCTAAAAGCACTTTCCATATTTCTCATTATTGTATTTAAAATGAAGTAGATTAAGTGTAATTCAGAATAGAAGTATTTGAACAGAAAAAGACAGCTCTTCAATTGAATTACGTTTTATAACAGGACGAGTTTCTCTGATTAGAGTTCTTAAAACCAACTTGAGACTCCCCATGTAAAATTTGCTAACCTGTCAATTGCTGACACTTTTGTCACATGTTGATTCCCAGTCAGTACTTAATATCTTTGCAATTCTGATCTAAGTATGGCCCTATCCACGTGTGCATCTCTACAGTAGGTAATTTGCTCAATACAGCCCCTCCCTGCAGAATGAAAAGGTCATTTTCAGTATGCTCAGGAAAACTCTTCAAGTTTGCGGGACCCACAGATTTAGTAAACACATTATTTTGCTCTCTTTATGTTCATCCAACTTAATTAAGATGTTAAGGGGCTGGAGAGATGGCTTTGTAGATAAGAGCACTAGATGTTCTTTCAGAAGATCTAGGTTCGAATCCCAGCATTCACATGGAAGCTGGCAACCATCCATAACTCCACTTCCAGGAGATCTGACACCCTTTTCTGTCCTCCTTGGGTACTGCACTACACGAACCCCAAACTGTATTAGTTTTATAAACTTTTTTGTGCATTTATTTTGGAAGTGTTGCTTTTCTTCTGAGTAGGAGTTCTGACATTTAGACTATCCAATCTTGATATGTGTAATGATAGATCTTCAATAAATGATGAAGATCTTACTAAAAAGATGGAAATATTTGTTACTTATTCAGTGTGTGATCTACAAAAATCACCTTTGAAAAAGCAAAGAAAAGCTGGGAATGCATGTTAAAATTTTAATAATCTCTGGGACCCCACTTGTACTTAGCCAAGTTCTCTAAACTCCTTAATGCATATTCACAGTTGATAAAAATAAGTACAATAGGGGGACAACCATGCCTATATATTTCATAGGTTTGTTTTAAGTTTCACAGACCAGACTTTCAGCCATTTCAAGTATTTAAAATAAATATTTTTTTTAACTAGAGCTAAATTGTAACCTAAGAATTTGTCTATATAAAACATGGAGAAATTCTTATTTAACAATACTATCAGATGAACAAAAGTTTTAAGGGATTATAGATTACTAAATAATCAAAAATACATATTAGAAAATAAAAGCTCAATATGCACTTGGCTTTGGATACATTTCAATGTACATTTTGCTCCATCCTTTCTTGCCCTAGACCATAAACTTCAAAATAAAAGTAATGAAATATTTTCTAAAAATTAGATAAGAAAAAAGACCAACCCTACTAAGATTTTGTAGCATAAATTTATTAAAAGCATAGCCGGGTGGGTAGTGCATACCTTTAATCCCAGCACTTGGGAGGCAGAGGCAGGCAGATCTTTATGAGTTTGAGGCCACCCTTGTCTACATAGTGAGTTCCAGGACAGCTGGGCCTATGAGGAGATCCTGCCTCAAAAAAGACAAAAAATTAAAAATAAAAAAAATAAAAGCATGTAACATAGGGGTAAACTTACAATATGTGTTTTCAATGAGTTTATACCTTTAAGAGTTTGTATTTTAGAAACTTTCATGATGTTCTTCCTTTTCCTTTGAACATATTGTAGATCCAGTGGGCATCTTTCTCATTTTGTTAACGACTCAATGTCTAGAGTGTAAATAACTCAAAAGTTGCCATTGGGAATGGTTAAGAAACAGGCTTCTTAGGCCTTCTGTGAACTAAGAAAATTAAATGTGAAAACTCTTGAAACAACTTTGATTAAGTGTTACAGAATATAAAACCTACTGTTCCATGATGATTTCTGTGACATTTGCATATGATACTGGAGATGGAGTGGGAGAAATATCTTGGGCCATAAATTTATCACAGTCAATTAAACAAAGTGCATTAAAGAATAGCCATTCTCATGGGTTGACCTTTACCATGAGAGACACTCACTACATCGTGAGTTACATAATCTCAGGATAATTTTCTTCTTGTTTCAGATAACAAAGGGATCGAGATGATGATAAGCTTTCGTAAGATCTTTAGTATTAAGGCGAACAATGCTGCTCAGTGCCCAAACGTATCATTGCACATTTTGACAAAAATATATTTCTAGAACTCTAAACATTTCTAATTTTTAAGCCACATTCTGTATTTACTGATTATTTCTTTCAAAAACTATAGTTAAGAGCACCATTTAGCATACAGTAATCTCTTTTTGTTTGAATTACTAAATGAACAAAAGTAAAACCAAAATATTTCGAACACATCTCCATGTGTTAGTTTCTTTCCTCTCCATGAGATAAACAACTTGAAAATCATAAGCTCAGCTCATGGATTCAGTCATTTCAGCTATTGTCAGTTATTTCAATCCATCACAGTACTGTGGCATGGTGGAGCCCACATCACAGTAGATGGAGTCAGGATAGAGAGGGCCTATGCAAATAAGATTTCTCCTATTCTGCATTTTTATTTTCATCATGCCTCCTATACTGTGGTATCATAGCACCCACATTTAGAATAGGCTTTCCCCATTGACACCATTATCTCTGGAAACACCTCAGAGGTATATCCAGAAGTAGACCTACTAATCTCCCGTGTGTTTCTCAGTTTGTGCATATGGTCAAGTTGATAATCAAGATTTTCACACCACAGTTAAACCTAGTTGTGCAGTTTAATGCTGCTCCCTAAGCATTCTATCAGTTTATACATCTCTAAGACCTGTAATTCTTATTTTCTGTAGGAAACTGAATTGAAAACTGAGTCAATCTAATTGCTTCATTCTGACATCATTAGTTTTCTAGATCTTATTCTTTTTTATTTTTAAAAAAAATGTTTATCATTTTTATTTTTGTGTATGAGTGTATTGCCTGCATTTGTATAATTTCACCGGTGTCATGCAATGCCTAAAGAGGTCAGAAGTGGCCATTAGATCCCTTGGAATTGGAGATAGGGACAGTTATTAGCTACCGTGTTGGTGCTGGAAATTGAACCCAGGTCCTCTGCAAGAGCAGCCAGTACTCTTAACCACTGAATCATCTCTTCAGCCCCTCTCTATGTTTTTAACTTTTGCTTTTACTTATTTAATTATTTGCTTATTTAGTGTGTCTGTCTGTCTCTGTGTATGTGTGTGTGTCTGTCTGTCCGTGCTTGTGTGTAGCAGTCAGAGGACAACACTCAGGGGTCCTTTCTCTCCTGCTACATTGTGGTTTGCAAGGAAGGACCTCAAGTAGTCAGTCCTACTCACAAGCACCTCTACCTGCTGAGCTGTATCAAAGGCCCTTGTTTTGCTTTGGAGCAAAATTATTTCTGTGTAGGCCAGGGTGGCTTTGACATCAAGACCCTCCTGTATTAACCTTCAAGTGCTGAGAATCAAGGCATTTGGTACAACATGTAGCTTATAATTCCATCTTGAATATCAGTGAAATGTGCAATATTTTATTTAATCTGAATTTTTCTATTATTTTACTGTGAAACTATATGACTATTTTAAATATGTCATGCGAAAATGCTATCTTGCCTCTTTGGAGTTATAATAATGAATGCTTCAAAATTAAGCCCTTTCCTCAATTATTTTATAGGATAATTGAGGGAAAAATATGCTAGAATAAGAATTTTTCTCACAGACAGGGTACATAACATTTTACAAAAGTCACATAATTTAATGAGGCATAGCATGGAAATACTCATATTCCATACTAAGTTTAGTGATTTGGATTTTAAAATGTGGATTTATAAGGTGGGCAATGAAAAATTTATTTCACTCATTTACTCATGTATTCAATGAGATAAATTAGGCATTACAACAAAGATAATTATTTGCATGTCTGCCCCTCTCCAGAATTTTCTCATTTAATAAAATTTTATAAAGGGAGAGAGATGTTATCTGCACTTATAAAATGTGTCTATATTTAGAGTTACTATAAAATTAATATCAACACACTAATATGCAATATCATTAATATCATCAATACAGGTCCATTATTTTCTAAAAGATATGCAAGTTTGTGCTATATGTGTTAAAGAAAGTCAAGGACAAATATATATCTGTCTCTGACATAATCATTGCAAACCAGATTTTAAGGCATTCCTGACTCTATAAATATGCAAACCAAGTTTTAATTCATTTCACATATTTTGCCCTCTTTCACCTCGGTTCCTTTACTTAAATTGTCCTTGACATTTGGAGAAAAATAATACCTGCAACGTTTCAGTTCCACAGTCTTGTCTTCTGCAAGCACGCAGCCAATATTTTACTATTCAGAGAACAGTTCCTCATTAACCCAGACCTACAATTCTTCCACTTAGTTAACAGAAAGAATAATCACTTCTCATTTACATGCACAGGAATGTCTGGCAAGGGATGATTTGGCAATCTCAATTTTGCTTATCATAGTTTTGAGTGAATAAAACCATGGCAGGACCTAGGGATAGATGATGGAATTTGTTTTGGTCTTGACACTCACCTATATTGTTAAATTGCTTCTACAGATTCAATAAATTTATTATATTTCCTTAGAGTTGAAGGTAAGCTTGTGATGACTGATAATAATACAAGAGAACATAAAAGAGCATATAACAATGCATAAACATATAACAACACCAAGGCTGTTATATTTAATGCCTGAGAGCATCTGTGAGGAATTCATCTTGGAAATCTTCAGCAGGATGTGACCAAGACAATTGTTAAGTAGTTGC
>NW_008348789.1:7940182-7985119 GCF_000622305.1 Nannospalax galili
AAATATATTATGTTGATGCTTTGCAATGTCTGTTTCTTTCTCTTGCAAAATCAATGCATTATCAAAATGAAGGCTTTATGTTTAGTGTCTCATTCTGTGGGTTTACTATGAATGCTGGCATATTTCAATTATCTTTTCTTTTTTTATTCAGAGTTATTTAAGGGATTAAAGGATTATTGGACATCTGACATGCGGGTGAGGTTCAGTAACAGGGAGCTTCACTGAAGAATTATCTGAAGTGGCTGTGTTGCATTGGGAATTCTCAAAGCTGATCATTCTGGATTTGTGCCATAATTGTTCCAGCATCTTGGAAGTTGAACCAGATACACATGCCAATAATAGTTAGCCGGAAGTATATCTGCTCCCTAGCTGCATCCTGTTCAAGGTGGGTCTACAGTTCTCCTTAAGGTGAAACACTCCTTACTCATTCCTTGAACACGGTATGGGTTTGTGAATCATTTTGTGAAACAGAACTTGGCAGAAGTGATGCAAGTGTGTAGTTCTTCATGTTCACGTTGCTTTACAGCCAGTTCTTGCGAACTGTGGAATCCTGTTTTCATAAAATTCATGCAAATATTGCTGTAGCTGGGGGAGATTTCTTTTAAACCAATGGATGGGCTGCCTAGACTCCAGTGGATGCATTTACACTGAGGGACATTTTGGTTACAAACATCAGAATGAGTATGACTCAGCATGTATGGCAGAGTGGAGAGGGTTTGTGTGGGAAGAGGGTGTGGATTTGAGTGGGAAACATTGCATGAAATATAAAAAGTTCAATTTTAAAAAAGTGAAAAAAATTCAAAAGTGAGGAATAGACCTCCTGAATCCCTCCTACATCTATCACTGATTGCTGAATGGCTCATTCTTGTCCAGACTTAGTGCAAACATCCAAAGCTGCTGTGAGATTTTGCTAAGAATGATTGCTTACGTAAATTAGCAGCTTTGCATCAGATATCACTGCATTATCCTTACAACATTTTGCATGGCTTTGATGATAACAATACTTTCTTTTGCCTTGCTCCCTTGTTTTTATGTCTCCTGTTCTTGTGTTCTCCTTAACACTTTTTAAATGTTGGCATGCTGTAAGAAGCAATTTATAATTTAGTTTTCTACCTCTCCCATCATCTCATACTCCATGACCACAGCCTCAAGACCTCAATTTCCATTGATTTATGGCCTATTTGACTTTTGGAAAGTCCATTTTTCTTTTAGTTCAGGACAAATTTTTGAAGTCTTTAGTCTGTTTTTTCCCTGTGCCCCAACACCTCAATTTCTCAGAAATTCTTCCTACAAAATGTGTCTGTCTGAAAATATGAATTCTTGTCAAGGCTAATTCCTTTTATAAAGATTATTGCAGTATTTTATTAACAGAATGTTTATTTTTTATCCTGCAATGACTTCATCTTAAATTTAATAAAAGTGAAAGTTCTTAAAATAAATAAATAAATAAAAGTCAAAGTTCTTAAAGCTGGTCTATGGACCCATAATGTTCTGGTTCATGGCTACCTATCTGACTTCATTTCCTTCTAATTTCATGTTTGCTCAACTTTGCCACCTAGCTTGGCCTTTACTATTCTGTGATTCAGTTAGCTATATTTTTCAATGATTTTGCAACAGCTCTTCCATCTGAGCTAAATGTTTTTCCAATACTATCTTTTTAAATCACTCCCTTATCCTCTTAGAATGTGTCACATTCTTTTATTTTTCTTTATGTTTTTAATGTTATTTGTATTGAGCTTTGTGAATTCTTACAATAAATCTTAATCATATT
The DNA here is from genome assembly GCF_000622305.1 of Nannospalax galili. NCBI lineage: Eukaryota > Metazoa > Chordata > Mammalia > Rodentia > Spalacidae > Nannospalax > Nannospalax galili. The sequence goes on from NW_008348789.1 coordinate 7,941,954, forward strand.
TAGACACCCTCCCCCATCTGAACCCTCCATAGTTCCCCCAGGATTTCATGCATTCTGTCATATGTGTTAAACTGATCTGGTCCAGCTTTTGTACCCAGATGTCCCTTGGTGCAAGTTTATCCACTGAACTCTAGTCACCTCTCTTGAATCACTTAAAGGAGCTCAACTCTCCTTCACCCAGCAGTAATTAGTTGCCTGCTGCCCATTTTCACTGTTCTATGCTGGATTTCTTTGTGATTGAGGCAGCATGGGTCTTTTGCATGCTGTCACAATTGCTGCAAGTTCATAAGAGCAAGTTTCCAGAGGCATGAAAGCTTCTGCTTTCTTATGTTCATACACCAACCCTGATTCTTACATTCTTCCTGTCCCCTCTTCCATACTGATCCCTGAGGTCTGAGTGGGTGAGGCTAAATACTAGTTCTATTCAGGGACACACATTCTGCAGTCTCTTATTCTCTACACCTTGGCCAGTTGTGGCTTTATGTGTGAATTGTACTCTGTTGCACAAGAAAGCTTCTTTGCTGGGTTGGCTGCTGTCACTGCCAGCAGTGGCCACTCCTCTATTCTCATGGGCACCACTCCTTTGTTCTCATGGGCCATGAGGTTGCTCCTCCACTTGCCCTGGGCTGAGGTTGCTCTTCTGCCTGGCCTGGGCTGAGTCAGCTCTTCTGCTCGCCTGGTGCTGAGTCAGCTCTTCTGCTTGCCCTCGGCTGCCTCCTGTTGTCACTGCTTCTGCCCGGTCTGGGACCCCAGGGCTGGTGAGGAGACTGCTTCTGCCCGGTCTGGGACCCCAGGGCTGGTGAGGAGACTGTGTCAGCGGAGCCACATTCAGACATAGGAGACCAGGTTCAGTGACACAGGCCTGCTTTATTGCGGGAAGGCACAAGCTTATATAGGGGTAGTGGTCCAATCACAGCACAGCAAGTAGGATACCTCATTAGCATAACAGGTTTAGCATAAAGCTTATTAGCATAAGAGTCTTAGCATCCTATTAGCATAACAGACTTAACAGCCTATCACAGAATAGCGGGTATGATGCTTCATTACCATACTGGGTTTCAGATTACAGAGCCTGGATTCCTGGAAACCATGTGACCTTGACTGTTGCAATATCTAAGTGTTGCAATTTTGGATTCCGAGGGTGGTGATTAGGGAGTGGGGAGCTCTAGGCATCAGTCTCATGATCTGCCAATGGGAGCAAATGTCACAAGGCATTCCTTGTGGCTCCTGGGTTCTGGCTGTTGCCTCAGGCCTGCTGTATGGCTGTCAAGAAGACTTTCACCCTAGGCTCAAGGCTGTCTCCCACAGGTGGCTAATGGTATGCTTGTCTATAAATATAAGGATCCATATGTAGCATAAAATAAGAAATTTTATTTGTCTAGAGATATGACAGAGATAGGGTTTTCTGTAGGATCTATGACCTCTCCAGCCATGTGTATTTGGTGATGTTTACAGTGTCACCCATGAGTTCCCTCCCATTGAAAGGGCACTACTGAATCACTATAGTTTGTTGTGTCAGTCATTGCTGTGGTTATTAGGCTTGAAGCAGAGTTTGGATCATTGATTGATTTTTCTCCCTCAGTAGCTGGTACATTATCCTCTAGAACTACAAGAGCTAGTATTTAGGGAAGAGGCTTCCAGGTCAGTTCCAGCTCCACTGTTGCAAAGGGTGTGTCTGAAATATATCCTGTCTTCAGCAATATGGTTTTTCTTACCTTCCAAGTTCTGGGTGGTAATCAAAGTCTGTGTCAGTAGCCTGCGTTATTTTGGGAGTTTCTTGGCCTATCCTGACCAACAGCTCAAAAAGAGGTTTCTCCTTTCTGGCATTTTATGTTTTGTTATGTAGCCTTCAAGAATACACATACACTGATCTTCAGATATTGTATATGTCATTTTCAATAGGTTTGTGTGTTAGTACATTTTCTTCTGCTTTTTCACACTACCTAAATTTCATTTATCTATTTTCCTCCTCTCTCTGTTTCTCTCTCACCCTCTTCCTCCTTCTCCAATTATAGTAACCTCATTTCCCCCATTATCCCCTTGATAATACCTGTCTCCTATTATCTCCACTGTCTTGAGTTCGTACTTCTCCATCACCCTTATGGTTCCTTATATGTCCTTCTCTTATCTCTTTCCAATTGAATACTCTATTTTCTTCATTTCTCCCTTGGTAACATCTGTTTCCTACTACCCCATCACTCCCAGGCTCTCAGTGCTAATTTATCAACCTAACAAAATCATCAAACCATAGCCCCCCACCTCCCAGCTGTCTTTCCTGACCTACATATCTTTACTGTTTTTCCCTACGTTTATTTATTTATTTATGAATGTGCCAATGTGCATGGTATGGCCTCTGTGTGGGTCAGAGGACAGTTTGCAGGAGTTGGTTCTATTCCTCCATCAAGTGTGTTCTAAAAATCAAAATCAGGTCATCAGGCTTGCTAGCAGGCACCTTAACCCTCAGAGCCATGTTGCCAGCACTGCTGTGCACTTGAAAAAATAAGTGATGAATATATACACCTGTTACTCATTATACAGTTTATTTTTTATTTACTACTTTATACTATAATATCATCTCTCCAAAGATATGAATCTGTGTGTTTTCTGACATCTCTTTATAATGCCAATTATTAGGTATTAAGGAAGTTTTTATTAAGTGAACGAACTTATACAGGTATAGAGAATAAATGAATATTAAGGGCAGAATGAATAAGCACACACTGGGCCTTTTGAGGGTTGTTCTGTGTCTAAATTTAATGATATTGACTCATGGAATAAGCTGAAAAAAGAAAATTTAAGCAACTTATTTTAACATGGAAGCTCTTTACATATTTTTTGTAAATTATGGACTGTTAGCAAACACCATAAATTTTAAGATGGCAAAATACTACTAGTGAAAAATGAGGTTTTACTTAGTATGCACAAAGCAATAAAAGTCTACTCCCATTTTAAATTTGCTATAAAATTACTGCGATCAAAAGGAACATTGTTTTACTTTAACTGACTTTATATTAAGTCAGAAATGTAATGTGATCCAAGATCAAGGCTACAAAAAAGTAACCATGTTCACATAATACTCATTAGTATTAAAATCCAATATATATATTTCTACTTCTATATTTTTTAGTATTGATGTCAACTGTTTTAAAGCAGTATATCTGAAAGCATTAATCATAAGATACATTAAATTATGCAAAAATCCATGAAGTAATAAACACTCTCATTAATGCAAGTGACATTATACCTATATTTTTAAAGTTTTACTTTAATTTTGTGTGTGTGTGTGTGTGTGTCTGTGTGTGTGTTTGTGGTGTACACATATGTTTATGTAAGGAGGGAGGCTTTCACTCTGTGTGGGTGAATGTGGAAGCCGGAGGTTGATAATGGAATGTCTTCTTCAATACTTCTCCACCTTAAAAAAAAAATTAACAAAGTCTCACTAAACATGCAACTCACTGTTTTTTTGCTATACTAGCTAGCTAACAAGTCCCAGGGATCAAAATATCTTTTGCTCCCAGCACTAGCATTTTGGGCCAGTAATGACACACTTGTCTTTTAAAATTTTGAATTTATTTACTTTTTATTATTTTTATGGGTAAGTGTCTTGCCTGGATATATGCAAGTGCACTGTGTGCATGCAGTACTTTTATAGGTCAGAAGACGGCATTAGATCCCTTGAATCTGTAGTTAATAGCCAGCTGTTAGCCACCATGCGCGTGGTAAGAACTGAATTTCGGTCCCTGCAAGTGCTCTTAACTACTGAGCCAGCTCTCTATTCTCTACCATTGGCTTTCAAAAATGTGGGTACACAGGATTCAAACTCAGGTCCTCAGGCTTGTACAACATTTTATCCATTGGGCCACCTTCTTAGTCCCATTCAAAAGTTCTAAACTAAGTCTTATATTAAGATTGATGCTAAAAGTTTTTACACTGCTTCAAATTTTTGGATTAACCTTTTAGATGTCCATAACAAAATTATATTCTACCTGCTAAAAATAGACCTTGTTTGTGGGTCAGTCTTTGGAGTCAGGTGAAGCTACCAGACATCAAACCAGTAAAGAAAACTGAGTCTCGCTCTCTCAACATTTATCAGTTGCTGATAGATCCTCAGCTAGGCCTGGGCTTCCTTCCCACCTCCTCTATCAATGTTGTGTCACTATTTGGCTTGAGTTTAATAAATAAAGGGAAACTCTGTTGTGTGGATACCACAGGGTAGTTGCACATATGAACCCACAGCACTTATCACAGCATTCATAAGACCTGTATAAAACTTAAGAACTTTTAAGTGCCAAATTTTAAGAAACATTCATTAACTATAAAATATCTTCTAGTAATAGTCAATTCTACACAATAATTAATGGTGTCAGTTTGAATTCAAAAGATATTTTGAAGTATGTTAGAGTTCTATATTAAAATGTCAAATATACCTGGTTGCAGAGAAAATATTAGTGTACATAAAATAAGCTTAATAAATTTTTCAGCATTCGAAATATTATGTAAGGTCAGTAATACATCTGCAAAAGTGAAAAACAATAATAGCCATAGTCTGTAGATCTATCATCATGAGTCAGTTAGGAAGAACTAATAAATGTTAAATTACCTGGAATGAATGTGCATAAAGATGAGAAAAAAATCCTTTTGTACAAAAAAAAAATTGCAAATCACTGCCAGTAGAGATGAACTATATAACTTATACTTATTCCAGTTTCTAAAAAAATGGAGAAATTCAACCATAGATATGTCAAAACACCATGCAATAATTAAACCAAATTTCATTGTTGATGTAACATTACCATAATAATGTTTATAAAAAGGATACTATATTATTATTTAAAATTCAATAGGTTTCAAGAAATATACTAATATCATCAGTCTAAAATGGAAGTAGAAAATTGTGTGCTTTTCTGGCTATGTAGAGGAAAAAAATCACTTTTTTTGTCTCTTATTATCTAGAAAATTTTATTTCGTAGTCCTTAAGTCATTGCTCACTTCTTCAAACTTGAAAAATTCACAGTAGTCAGGTTATGGAATCAAACTAGGTTCCCCTAATTAAATTAACAACAACAAAAAAAATCAGACATACACACACACACACACACACACACACGAAAGTTTTATGCAGCCATTAGCAGAATAAAATTATATCATTTGTTAAAAAATAGATACAATAACATGCAGTTATTTTATTTGAAATATGCCTCACAGAGAAAGGCAAGTGTATTTTTGTATCCTAGAAATTATTTATAAATACTTGGATCGCACACGCCAACTACACACACTTCACAGATAACTAGGAAGATATTGAGTTCAAGTAGACAGATTCAAAGACTAATGTCACACACACACAAACACACACACACACACACACACACACACACACACAACCTACACATAAGCGGCAAATGAAGCATCCCATTGGATTTTTTATTTTAAGTAACTTTCTCCCTCTCTCTCTGTTGTCTCTGTCTCTGTCTCTCTCTCTCTCTCTCTCTCTCTCTCTCTCTCTCTCTCTCTCTCTCTGTTCAGGTACACTAGCCTATGTAAGTATTTGTACATTTGTGGAGGCCAAGAGTTAAAGTTGAATACATTTCTCTAACACTCTCCATGTTAGTAAGTGAGGTAGGTCTATTACTGAACCTGAAAGTGCACTTTGGACTACATTGACTATCCAGATAACCCTTATTTTCCACCCTTCTTTGGCCCAGCACTCCAGCACTGACTATACAGATATGTGCTGTCATTGATCTGTTAACTGGGCATTAGAGATTGAATTCTGGTCTTCATTCATGAACAGCAATCACTTTACCCACATGCACCTTGCCAAATGCCCTCTCCCAATTTTATTAGCCCTTCTGTACTACAGGAAAATGTTTCCTAGTTCATTTATAAATTGTTACCTAGACTTCTGGTGTCTTTCCATAGTTCCAGGATACAGTTTATCAATGAAAGGAACCCGGGTAAGAATCAAATTACATAACGAATACAGACTAGAAATGCCTATAACAAGGTGATGAAAAGACTGTACTCATGGCTTGAAGCTATAGTCTGAGACACAGAATGGGATCCCACTGAATCATGAGGATGCAAGTTCCTACTTATATAAGGAGAACTATAGTTGTGAAGTCTCCAGTTGAGCTGTCCAGTATCAGCCTCCTCCATTTCCAATTGCAGCATCTCCGATGCATATTGAATTCCCCAAAACTTCCCTTTTCCAGACATTTAGGAAAACACTAGCAATTTCATAAAATCATTAGTTTTTAAATCAAACCCAAACTGATAGTGTAAATGATGGAGACCCCCTTTTAAATCATGAGCTGAGAAATAAGTGATTAATCAACAAAATACCACCCACATTTTAAAAGGTAGATTCTTCCTCCATATCAGTAATGAATATTTTTTAATTTAATATAATAAAAGATATGAAATAATCAATGCTATTTTAATTAAAATACATTAAAATGGTGTCTTAAAACAGATGAAGTCAGGTATCATGAATGAACATCAACTTTGAAGGGAACTTACTGTATTTTTATCTATTATTAAAATCTGTAAATTGGGTGTTGGAGTGATAATTCACAAGTTAAGAGCACTGATTGCTCTTGGAGAGGACCTGGGTTATGTTCCCAGCACTGACATGGTGGCTAATAACTGTCTGTAAGTCCAGTTCCAAGAATATGATACCCCCTTCAGACTCACATGGGTATTGCATGACATGGGTATACTTACATATATGTAGGCACATACAAATAAAATTAAAATAATAAATAAAATATTTTAATCTGTAAATTGCATTCAAATATAAAGATAAAGACAAAGACATGAATGACATTATCCATTCAACCAATATTCTTTTTTCTTCATAGTAAAAGACTACATATTATACAAAGTGGAGAAAATCAGAACCCAAAATATTATTTTCCCACTCTGAATCTACATGTAATTATATGACTAAGTTAAATCCAATAAACTGTACTTAAACTCAGATATTAAATGAGTCTATAAAAAACATACCAGAAAATTCAGTTAACCATCATAGAATGGAAGTTAAATAATCAAAAATAATATTCTAAGCATTAGTGAAATTAAAATAGAATCACCAGGAAGTGATATTTTATTGGAATTTTTTTCACAGTATCATATAATTACAGCAATCACAAGGAATAATAATACTTGATCTCTTTTGTATTGCTGATACTGATTTCAAATTTATCAGCATTGAGAAATTCCAAAAGAACATAGCAAAATATCTAGAAGGTATCATATTATCAACTATGCTTTTCATTACATGTACACTGAACTAGTTTTAGATGAGAAACTGATTACAGCAAAAGGAAAACTTTATAGTTTTTCAGTTATTTTCTAAATATTCTCACTCTTGATCTCCTCCCTCCTCTCTCTCATCTTTTCTTTCTCACACATACATAACTGTACACAAATATATAAATGCACATATTCCAACAATATATTAATATTTGGATGTTTGTATGATGTTCTAAAACTAGTACAAAAATAAATAATTCATTTTTGTCATTCTTACAATAAAAATGCTCTAATAATTAAATTAATAATTAAATTTTTATGTAACCTAATCAATAGATCTAAATACCATTCATATGAAAAATATCTCAAAAGCTAGTTATAAATACATGATATTTTCCTCAGGGCATGCTGACTAAGGAACTGCTTTTGATAAAATAGACATCAGAAGGGAACTACCCTATCAAAGCCTTTCCACAGTGGTTTGGTCATGTTGTAACTAAATGCTGCCACACTAGCAGAGTGAGGACCTTATTTGTACAATATCTGAGTTACTAAATGGTACCTGGGTCAGGTGTTGATGTAGTCTGCTCAATATTTTGCAAAATAAATGTGAATGGGAAATCAGGAGATTTCCTTGGGATGATCTTTTTTGTTGTTGTTTTATTTCTTGTGTATGAATGTTTTGCCTGATTGTTATCTAAGTGCATCACATGTGTGCAATATCCACAGAAGTGAGAGGAGGGCATCCTATCCTCCGGAACTGCAGTTATGCAAGGTTTTAGCCTTCATGTGTATCCTGGGAATCAAAACTGGATTTTCTGCAAGAGCAGTCAGTGCCTTTAATCACTGAGCCATCTCTCCAATCATCCTTGGATATTCTTAATTGGCGTTGTACGGAAAACTGAATTATATAAAAACAGTACTGTTTTCAACTTTAGATTAGAGCCTTTATAGAATACACAAATTCACTTTACCTTCACAGTCCAACAGCTCAATATCCTCCTACAGAGATATTTGTTATCTATGCTTATTGTTGATATTGTTGATATTTTACAAAAACTAGGAAATAGAAAAAATCTAGACCCAGAAAAAGCCACATATTCACTCTCATATCTGGATGCCAGCTTTTACTTCTTAGATGTGCATGTTTCAATTGGAAAATTCAGAGATGTCAAGAAAAAAATAAATGGTTAAGGTGGGAAGGTTTCATGGGAGGAAAAATAAAATGTAGTGGTATAAAGTTGAAAAGAAGATTTGTGTAGAAAAGGATATTTGGGGCAGGCAATGGGAAGGCAGTGCAGAGGTGGGAGTATCAGAAGGAACAAATAACACTAAAGGTCTTTTAAAAAATGTATTTATTATTTTTATTTTATGTGTATGCATGTATTTCCTGCATGTATATAAGTGTACCGATGTTTTGCAATGCCCTCAGAGGACAGAAGAGGCCATTGGATCCCCCTAGAACTGGAGTTATGGACAGTTGTCAGCTGCCATGGACAGATGTTAACTGCCCTGTGAGAGCTGGGATTTGAATCCGGGGCTTCTGTTGTAGCCAGTGTTCTTAACAGCTAAGCAATTTCTGCAGCCCCACACTAAAGACCTTTTAAAAGTCATATAGAAACCTACCATTATAGAGTCTTCTAAAATTATATATGTACACATTATAAAAGGATGTTAAAAGGAGCTACCTTATAAACAGGTAGACATTACCCCTACCAAATATGATAGGCTAGCAAAATAAAATTTCAATGCCAGGGACTGATCTCTTCTTTGAAGCTGTTAATGGGGTGTCCCATAGACCCTCAAACAATTCTGTCCATTCACCCTACTTTTGGTGAATTTGACAGTGAGACTATACCTGTGAGACTTTATACATGGACCATAGAAACATAATAGAAAATCAAGCAGGCTCTGACCTCAAAGCATAATGCCTACTGGAAAGCTTCCATTGTGTTAGAAGGTGCTATGCATACTACTAGGAATTTTTTAAAAAAGTCATCAACCTTATCCAGATGTGAAACATGTGATTTAACAAATACTAGCCTGGAAAGATATGACCTTTTGTTTAATGGTAGCACAGATATTATGGGACTAAAATATCACTTTCTAATTGAATTTATGTTTTGCTTCATAAGATGAAATCCATACCTGATGTTGACAACAGGCCTAGGAATCTGTAACTGGAGAGGACATGGGCCATTGGGGTGACCCTAATGATATTATTTGCTAAAGAGATATTGTATTAAAGTGATTCCTAATGACTTCTTGCAATGCCCTTAGATTAATGCATCTCTCAACTGTAATCAGAGAAGCTTCCTTGTGCATCAAATGGTGATTAATACAGAAACCCATAACTGTCCAATGTGCAGAGAATCTGAGACTGAATTGGACACCTGTAACCAACTTCTTCCCCCAAAGGCTTAGGATTCATTTAGTTTGTATTTCACTGATGACTAAAGATGTTGAACACTTAATTAAATACTTCTTAGCCATTTGCTTTACATCATTTGAGAACTCCCTGTTCATTACTAATTGAGTTCAACTTTTTTGATGCATACTTGTCTGAATTATTTGTATATTCTTGATATTAACCCTATGTCAGAGATAGACATGTTTTTTCTCATTCTGTAGTTTGCCTTCAATTGAATTAAGGTTTCCTCTTCTATATTACAGAATACAATGAGGAATATTGGTATTGATTCTTCTTTTTAGGTCTGATAGGATTCTTAACTGTATTCTTCTGGTCCTGGGCTTTTATTTAGTTGGGAGATTTTTGATTACTGCATTAATCATATTGGCTGTTATGGGTCTGTTTACATTATATATGCCATTTTTATTTTACTTTGGTATGCCATACAGATCTAGAAATTTATCCATTTCTTTTCAATTTTCTAACTTGTTGGAATATAGATTTTTAAATATATCCTAAAGGCTTTCTGAATTTCCTCAAGATCTGTTGTTATGTCTCCTTTTTACCTCCAAGCTTCTTAATTCGGGTCCTCTCTTTCTTTCCTTGGTGAATTTAGTTAAGGTATGCCTATCTTATTTTTTTTCAAAGAATCAACTCTTAGTTTCATTGATTCTTTGCATTATTTCCTTCACTTCTATTTTATTAATTTTAGCCTTGTTTTAATTTCCCTCTTCACGTCTGCTCTTTCTAGGTTTTCTGTTTTTTTTTTCCTAAAGCCTTCTAATACATCATTAATTATTTTTTCATGAGATGCTTCAAATTTTCAGTTATAAGCATCTAAATCTATAAATTTTCTTCTTAAGACTACATCTATTGTGTGCCAGAGATTTTAGTATACTGTGCATTAATTTTCATTTAGTATACTGTGCAATAATTTGCATTATTTCCTTCACTTCTATTTTATTAATTTTAGCCTTGTTTTAATTTCCCTCTTCACGTCTGCTCTTTCTAGGTTTTCTGTTTTTTTTTTCCTAAAGCCTTCTAATACATCATTAATTATTTTTTCATGAGATGCTTCAAATTTTCAGTTATAAGCATCTAAATCTATAAATTTTCTTCTTAAGACTACATCTATTGTGTGCCAGAGATTTTAGTATACTGCGCATTAATTTTCATTCATTCCTGGAACTTTTATTTCCCCTTGATCCAAACTTCATTCAATAGTACATTTTTTAGCTTCCATGAATTTGTGCACTTTTCCCATTTTTATTGTTAGTGATGTAGAGCTTTCTTAAAGCTTTGTGGTCAGATAGAAAACAGAATGTTCTTCAATTACTGTAATTTTGTGGAGAGTTGTTTTGTGTCCCAATATATGCTCAACTTGGAGAAAATATCAAAGGCTGCTAACAATAAAGCATATTCTTTGGTGTGTGAGTGTGTGTGTGTGTGTGTGTGTGTGTGTGTATGTGTTTGTGTGTTTGTGTGTGTTGTGTGTGTGTGTAATATTGAATACATTGTGTTAAGTCTAATTACGGTGTCAATTAACTCCAGTGCTTCTCTATTTACTTTTTGTGTGCTTGGAAAGTCCTTTGGTGACAGTGGGGTATTGAAGTCACCCACCACTATAGTATTCGAGTCTATGTGTGATTTTACAGCTAATAGTTTGTTTTAGGAAATTGGGTGTCCCTGTGTGTGGTACATAAATGACTAATAAAGTAATATGTTCTTGATTAATTTTTCTTTTAAAGTATGCAAAATGACCTTACCTGTCTTTTCTGACTAGCCTTGTTTTGTTTAAGAGACAGCGTCTCCCTGTAGCCCAAGCTGGCCTGGACCTTACTATATAGACCAGGCTGACCTCAGTCTCACAGAGATCCACCTGCCTCTGCTCTACAAGTTTTGGGGTTGAAGGCATGTTTCAACATTCCCAACTTTGATTTTCTTTCTTTCTTTCTTTCTTTCTTTCTTTCTTTCTTTCTTTCTTTCTTTCTTTCTTTCTTTCTCTCTTTCTTTTCTTTCTCTCTCTCTCTCTCTCTCTCTCTCTCTCTCTTTCTTTCTTTCTTTCTTTCTTTCTTTCTTGTTTTTGTTAGTTTGCTTGTTTTTTGAGATGCCATCTCTCTTTTGTGATTTTTCTGACAGAAATTTTGTTGATTTTAAAAGTATTTCTTAGGTATTTTACTGAGATTCTGATATGGAAAAAATATAACCATCTTTACAATGTTATTATCTTTGACAAAGACTGGGCATTGGTTTTTAAAATTTTTATTTATTTTGTGTGAGAGTGTATTTATGTATGTATATGTCTAAATGTGTTTATATATGTGGATTTATTTGGCTGTGTATATGAGTGTGTGTACCCATATTTGTGCATATGTGTGCTTGTGTTTGACATTTTCATTGCTTTCCCCAACCTTTGTTCAGAATCAGATATTTTCTGTTGCATTTTCTCTATTTCCTTTTTGTTCATTTCCCCTAAGATTATTTTTGAGTTTCTGAGTTTTTATTTACTTTTATTTCAGACTGTCTCCTATCATATATTCACTTTATTGAATTTTATGTTTTCAATTATTTTAGTTATTACGTTCCACTGTATTTTCATAGTCTTTATTCAGACTTATTTTCATATTCTCTTTGAGTTCTTTGAACATATTTATAACTGCTATTTTGAAATTATTGTTTTGTGCATCCACTAGTTTGTCATTCTCAAGGAAAATAATTCTGTATGAGTTAATTTCTGGAGGAGAGAGCATTATCTTAGTTATTCATGTTGCTTGTGATTTTTCTGTGAGACCTAGGCATCTGGAATTGTGTGATGGCATTTCTTTGTATGGCTGAATGATCTCATCTTTGTTGAATGTTTGCTTGTATCTTTGTTTGTCATTTTCCAGCTTATGTTATGGCCCAGCTGGGCAGTGCTTGATGTTCATTAATCAGACAAGTTTATGTTGATGATAAAATGGTTTGTAGGAAGTGATCTCAGTTCATCTAGAGATGGGTACAACTTTTGAGTTAAGATTCCAGGAATGCACTCATCATCTATTCCTGGATTGATAGAGTATGCTGGGTGTCTACATGGCAAGTTTTGGGAACATGCAGATATCGGGCAGGTCAGGACCCCTGTGTCCCAAGGAGGCCTGAAAGTTGAGATAGAGGGTTGTTGGCAAGTCTCAGGAAAGGGAACTCAGGACCACAGGTCTGGGACTTGGAAGAATCTCAGAAAACCAAGCAGATCTATGAGGCAAGATGTGGGAAGAAACTCAACAAGACAGGTCTGTCTATTTAAAGTACTTTAAGCGTTACAAAACTACAATCTTTGTAGATTAACTGAGTTCACTCTGGTGATCTAGCATATGTTTATTACACCTAAGTACTCTACATCACTCTGAATTTGTACTCAAGGGCACTGCTTAGATAACCTTGATCATGTAGAGCATGTCTGTATAAATATTGTTCTGAAAAGCATGAATGGGAATTTCTCAGGAGCCTGTTATTTGTCTTTAATTGTGCTCATTGTTTTATGTTCACTGCTTTGAAAATTGTAAATGACTTCTAAGAGCTATTGAATGATTTTTTTCATCTGACTATGCCACAGATTACATATTTTAAACTTTTTTTATGTTGCTTTGTGAAAGTAATATGCTTTCAAATTAGGGCAATTTTTCTTTGCACAAAAAGTAGTTGAAATAAATAAGAAAACCACACCTTTGAAGCTGAAAGAAAATCAGGGAGACCACTGAGTTTTTAATCCATGAGCATGTTTCATTTCAATATTTTGATTTGTCACATAATTAAGAATATCAGAATTTTTTCGAATATCACAATTTTTATTATTTTTAGTGTATTTTCTGCATGTTTGTAAGTGCACCTGTGTCACAACTCTAAATGACTTATTGAAGAAACCCTGCAGCACCCAACTACAAAGTTTATGAACAGCCTGACACTTGGGCCCGTGATTATAATTGTGGAGGTGTTTCTCAGCTAGGATAGGAAAAGGAAGAGCGACAGCCAATAAACATTGCCTTGGGCTAGGCTACATGAGCCATGAGGTCTCCATAGAATTCTCTGAACATTCCAAGTTGCTGAGTTCAAGATTGAATCAGGTTGGCAACATTGCATCCCGAGAGAGAAGAAAATTGAAAACAAACAAACAAAAAACACCGAATCAAGGAAAAAATACTTTACAATAATGATAGGACAGCAAAAACAAAAATTCTGAACCAGGAGAGGAAAAATAATAATGAAAACATATCTAAAAATTATTTACCACGAAAATAACTTGCACTGTAATTCAATTTTGAAGAGCATGGAAGTGACTCTAAAGAATACACTATAAACTTTTTTTAAAGGGTAAATAAATACCAGAAAAAGAATGACGTGATGGTAGATATCACAAACTGGTTTACATTAAAAATCCCAATTGGAAACTATGTGTTTTGGTTTGGTTTCCGTTGCTGAGATAAAATACTACCCAAAAACATCTAGGGAAGGAAAATATTTACTTTATCTTATTCTTCCAAGAGATAGTCTGTCACTGAGGGAAGCCAAGGTAAGAACTGAAGCAGATCAGAAACCCGGAGGCAGGAGCTGAAGCACCAATTAGTGGTCACTCGTCTGCCTCATGCTCAACCTGCTTTATATAACTCAAGATCCACTGCCTAAGGATGGCTCCACCCAGAACCACAGTGGATTGAGCCCTCCCACATTACACAACAATCACAAACATGCTTCACAGAAATGCCCAAAAGTCAGTCTGAAACAGGAAGTCCCCCAATTAAGGTGCCCTCTACCCAGGAATTTATAATTGCAACTGAAGCCATCCAGCACACTCTGTAAAGAAAACCATTAGGACACCCTTCTGAAACAGATCTCTTTTGAGCTAGTCACAGTCACTGAGAATTTGTCAGCGGCATATACTCCAGAACTTACACATAGCAAGTGAAGATATAACTAAAAAATAAAGCAAAAGCAAAATACAGAGGCATGAGTTAGACACACGGAATTCTGTGAGTTAGATGATGAAAGTTAACATTTGCATATTCATAAATTCAGTTTAAAAAGGAATGTTCTGAGACAGGCATGGCAGCTTAGGTCTAAAATCACAGCACTCAACAAGCTGAAGGATGAGAAATGCCACAGGTTTGAGTCCATCCTGGTCTTCAAATTGAAATCATGTCTAAAAAGCAAACTTAAAGCTTCTATAGCAACTAAATGTCCCAATGTTCAGCATCTATATGTCCTTCCTTCTTTCTCTGAAAGTGGGGCCCTGTCCACAGTACTTTTCCAAGTGACTGGTATGCACCGAACACTTCAGAAGACATGATTCTTAGCTGTCTTTATTGTGGAATAGTTTAGTAATTATTTCTAATATATATTGAACCAAACACAATAAAAATACAGGTGACACATTTCCAGATATGCATATATGCGTATGTGTATACATATATCTATCTATCTATGTAGATAGAGATATAATGTGTGTACCTTTGCTATATTTGTTGTTGCCATTACAAGAGATATATTTATATTTATCTCTTGTAATATTGCTATATTTATCTCTTGTAATGGCAATGTACAACAAATATTGTTTTACACTGATATTTTTCAAGGGCTAAAATATTTCTAAACCCAATTGGTGAAAGACTGTAAAAGAAAAAGAACAGTTACATTTGAAACAAAGGTTTTAAAACAAATCTAAATTTCTGCTTAAGACACATCATCTGTTGATATATATTGTTCCACCAAGCACACATTCAGAAGAAAGCTGAGAATAAAATATGAGTGTAATTATTTTAGAGCACTAGTCATTTGTTCTAAATGGTAAGACAAAGTTGAAAAAATGATATGGGCAGACATCTACTGTTGTTATCTGTGCTAATTACTATATTTGATATAATACTGACCTATTTCCATCTTCCATAGATTTGTATCTCATTTCTCTAGTGGATTCAACATAGAAAATATTTTATATATGCACATATATATCCATTATCAAATTTTTAATTGAAATACATCTTAAATTTTAATTAATTTGCAACTTCTTTGCAGAAGCCTGTGTCCATTATTTTGCACCTAGAAAATAAAAGACAGACTACATTTGTTATTAGTAGGAAAGTGTGAGAACATACATAGGTGAGAAATGGAGACACTGCAAATAGCATTTATGAAATGCTTCTGTTTTATAGTGTAAACTACAAATTCATGAAATTTGAAGGAGTTATTTTCCCTCTGCCTACCTCCTGAGATACTGGAAATGTACAATAACATGATTTTGTGGTAAAAGAGAAAATTTGTTCATTAAAATATGTGATTTGGAAAATTTTTTATATTTATCCACATTGCATTTATTTTATAACCAACTTCACTTATTTACTGCCCCAAATACTATTTCAAAGTCTATGTAATACATTTATCTCTTAAATTACTGTGCTTTACAAACCATGGTACCTAGTAAATTGCATAGCAAATAATCATTTTGTAACCTGTGCCTGAAAGCAAAACTTTTAATAAGGCAAGTGAAAATGCTGTTAATAACCTTACATTCTTGTGACTCAGCATCTATTTTTTAAGATGCACAGAATTTAAATTTCAATTTAATGTTATTTGTCAACTTTTATTTCCTATTCTTTTCCTTTCAGTTGAAGGATTATGATACAAACTCAGAATAAAGAACAGAACTTCATATAATGATTTGATTATAGCTTGTTAAGAATAGACTTGTTTTCCACTCATCATTCCCTCTTCAATTTTTCACTGAGCTGTGCTCTTTTAGAAATTTTGTTGAGTGGGAAGATGTGAGCGTATGTAAACATGTATTGAACAGCTGAACTGCAATGTTTATAGCCCTCAACAGGAGATTGCTCATTGGCACTAGTACAATGAACAGACATTTTCATGCTTGGCTTGTAATTGCAATATTGTATTTGAGGGAAAATGTGTTTGATAAAGAATGAAAACAACTCTACAGTTGCTCAGGAAGGTAATACTTGTTAACTAAATCAGTTTTACATCTCCTGATTTATATTTCATGAGCTTTATGTAACATTATGTTACAAAGTATGATGAAATGTTTAATTGAAATAAAACAAGGCTTAGTAAAATTAATTCTAATTTACCCAATTGAGTATAAAGAGGGGTCTTATGAAGTACTGTTTATACAAAATACAAACAATAGTAAATTCCCATTTTAATTATTTATCCCTTTTGAAAGAGGTGTTATCATTTTTAATGGCATTATTAAGATATATCTATCAAATGCTTGCTCTAGCTAAGAAAGGATTTTTCATAAACTTGATATAGTAGTCCCAAAGATTCATTCAGTGTTGGTCATTCAGATGTTAAGATATAGAAGGTAATGTAGGCACTAAGAGCTATAAATTTCCATCTTGAGACTGCTTTCAAGGTGTCCCAATGGTTAAGCTGTGTTGTAGTCTCATTTTAATTTAACTCCAGGAACACTTATTTTTTTCTTAATTCCTTCTTTTACCCATTCATTATTCAGGAGTGTGATGTTTAGTCTCCATGAGTTTGTGTAGTTACTGGAGCTTCTCTGCTGTTGCTTATAAGCTTTATTGCATTGTGGTATGATAGAATGCTAGAAATTATTTCCAAGTTTTTTTATTTGTTGAGATTGTTTTGTGCACCAGAATGTAGTCAGTTTTAGAAAACCTTGCAAGGGCATGTGATTGGAAAACGTATTGTTTGGTGCTTGGGTTGAATGTTCTGTAGATGTCTCTTAAGTCCATTTCATGAAGGTCATTTAATTCAGATGGCTCTCTATTTATTCTTTGTCCAGTTGACCTGTCTATTGAAGACAGTGGGGTATTAAAGTCACCTACTATTAATGAGTTGTGGTTAATCTATATTTTATAGTCCCAGAGTACTGATTTTATGAAATTGGGTGCTCCAGAGTTTGTTGCACAAATGTTCATGATTGTAAGATCTTGATAACTGTTCCTTTGATTAGAATGAAGTAACCCTCTTTATCTCTTCTTACTAGTAATAATTTGGAGTCTATTTTGTCAGATATTAGAACTGCAACACATGCTTTCTTCTTAGATCCATTTCCTTGGAATATTTTTATCCATCCTTTTACTCTAAGGTAGGGTCAATCCTTGAAGATGAGGTGAGTTTCTTGAAGACACCAAGAAGATGGGTTTCCTTTTGATACAGTCCTTTAGTCTGTGTCTTTTGACAGGGGAGTTGAGGTCATTTATATTTAGTGTTATTATTGAATGATATGTATTAGATACTGTCATTTTAACTTCTTTGTGTTTGTGGCCCTATTTTGTGTTTCCATTATTATACCTTTTGTTTGTTTTCTTTATGTAGATTATCAGGTATACTCATTCTATTCTTTGGTCCTTCATATTACTTTGAGTAGCTTCTGTAGGATGGTTTTGTGCACATGAATTCTTTCACATTATTAATGTCCTGAAAATTTTTCCATTCCCCTTAAACCATGATAGATAGTTCTTTTGGATAAAGTATTTGGAGTTGCAATCCATGATTGTTTAGAACTGGGAATACTTTGGTCTGGGCTCTTCTTTCTGGGCTTTCATACTTTGCATTAAAAAGTTAGCTGTAATTCTGAAGGGTTTTCCTCTATATGTAACTCTAGCAGAACTCAGTACCCTCTCTTTGTGCTGGACATTTAGTGTTTTATTATGATATGATGATGTGATGTGGGGAGTTTCTGTTCTGGTCATGTCTATTTAGTATTGTATGTGTTTCTTGAATCTCTATAAGTAAGTCTTTCCTCGATTCAAGGAAGTATTCTCCTATAATACTGTTGAAGACCCATTCAGTGCCATTGGTCTCAGATTCTTCTGTTTCTGTATCCCTATAGTTTATCAATTTGGTCTTTTCATATTGTCCCCCATTTCCTGAATATTCCATTACTGTGGTTTTTTTTTTAATTGTACATAGTCCTTGCCTAAGGAGTCCCGATCTTCAAATATTTCATGCATTGTTGATACTCTGTTTTCCATTTCATTCATTTAGTTTTTGAGGCATTCTTCTATTATTTTTAATTGGCTTATTGAGTTTCTCACTCCCATGTTCATTTCCATTTGGGTTTCCTTCACTATTTTTATCTATTTTGTGAATTCACTTGACATATGTTCTCCCTCATTTGTGGATTGTAACAACAATTCCTTATATGTGAGTATATATTCTGATGTAATACCAGAAGCAAAGAAAATGAAAAGGGTAAAGGGAGGGAAAGGAGAAGAAAGAACTGGAAAGAGGGAGATATTAGGGAACAGATTTTACCAGGGTGGAGGTGGGAAAAGTGGTAGTGTTCAACTGAGAGGAGAGAAGTTGGGGACATGCAAGCAGCACTGTGTTGAGGGTGTTATGGGGAGGAGGGTGGGTGATAATGGAAGTCCTGGGAATGGGGAGGAAGTAGGGAGCTCAGATGGGATGAAAAAGAGTAGAGATAAATGAATCTCGGGGGATTAGGGAACCCAGAAGGAAATGTGCTGCCCCTAAAACCTCACAAGAAGTGCACATACAGTGTCTAAACATTACTGCATATGTATAACTATGGTATGTCTGACAAGGAACACAGTGACAGAAAGACAAGACCTTGCTTTAAATGGCTGGTGAGAGTCATCCAAGAGACTTCCAAATCTAAAAGCTAAGAGCTGATAAAGATATAATATTATAGAGGGATTCAGTCAAACTTACTCTGCTGTGTAAATATCAAAAAAGTACATATTTTTTCCATGGCAATAACGTTACATTTAATTACTCTGTGTCACGTGGAAGTGAATTTAAGAAACTTCAGTGTCTATTAAAAGTGGATATGTGTTTATCATTAAATGAAAACAATGTTTTGAGAATCTTATCTAAATAAACTCTCATAAGTCAATATTTAAAAAATTTTTCCTATACATATTGAAGCAAAAATCTTGTTTGCATTCAGTAATAGATATTAGGTTATTTATAAACTACCACTTTGCAAGACATTAGATAATAGAAGGACAGAAATTATTTAAAAAATAATTTTGAATCTCCTATATTGTATGACTCAAGATACCTGAATTTTTTCAATTTTGTAATTTCATTGAAATTTTGTGTTTTTCATGCAGATCATCTCAATAATTCTTAACCATCTTTATACTCCACTTCCCACTGGCAAGCTCCCATAGTCCCCCCACTGCAATTCATACATTCTGTCATTTGTCTTAAGGCTTATTATGTTATGCTATATTACCCAGACATGGTGCCTCAATGCAAATTCATCTAGCTAGGTCTAATCAGCCTATCTAGAGCCTCTCCCTTTAGGAAGATCAGCTCTTTCTCATCAAGCAGTAATCAGTTGTCAATATTTCTTCATCTAATATTGGGATCATCTTTCCATTTCCCTGGTTGTATGCTGAGTTTTTGTCTATATAAGTTTTCATGGTTTCTGTTCATGCTGACACCAATGCTGTAGGTTTATATGAACAGGGTACAAGGAGCTTGTAGGACTCTATTTCCATATGGTCATGTGCCTCCTCCCTGACTCTGACAATCTTTTTGCCCCCTGTTCTGCAATGCTTCCCGAGACCTAAGTGGGTGAAACTTAATATAGGAGTTCTGTCCAAGAATCAGTATTTTTTAGACTCAGTTTCTACACTTTGACCATTTGTGATATTTTGGATTCTTGGCCCTTTGTTGCATGAGAAAGCTTAATTAATCAGAATTGAGATTTTCATTATTGTATTTTTTACCCCTTGTTCTATGTTCCATGAGTCTTAGATGTAGAGGTCACATAGATATACCATTTAGGCTTTGGAAATCAATAGTCAATGTCAGTGTGTGGCCAGTTATCATACTCTGTTATAGTCTACATCTAGTGCAAAAGAAGCTTCTTTTATGAGTGGTTACTGGAATATTTGTCTTTAAATATAAAGATATATATTTTGCACATAATTACAAATTACATTAGTGTATGAAGATGACAATTTTGGGGTTTTCTCTAATATCTATGACCTCTCCATCCATATGTATTTGGTTATGTTTACAGTGTCACACTTTAGTTTCCTCCCACTGAGTGTGCTGTTAGTCCAATTTCATAGCTGTGATTGTCCCCAAGATAAAAGTGTCACTACTGCACCAATGTTCTATGTTGTGTAGGTCACTGATGTGCTATTTGGTTTTGAAGCTGGTGTTGGACCATCGACTGAAGTTCTCTCTTAGCACCTTGCATGGTGCTTTCAAAAGATAGCTAACTCTCAGTGGAAGCGGCTTCCAGCTCAGTTCCAGCTCCACTGCACCAAATCCTGTGTCTAAAGTATATTTTGTCTTCAGCCATAGGGTCTTACCTTCAAGTTCTTCAAGTTCTGGGAGGCCATCAAGGGCTATGGCAATAGCCTGTATCATTTGGAGAATTTTTTGGACTACCCTGGCTAAGAGCTCAAAGAAAGATTTCTCCTGTCTAACACTGTTTCTTGTTATGTAGCCTTTAGCAATACACGTGAACTCATTTAAAGATATTTTATGTGTAATTGATCATCAGGTTGTTGTACTAATTGATTTCCTCTGTTTTTTTTTTTTTACACCAGCTAGCCATTATTTAGCTCTCCTTTCTCTTCCTATCTAACCCTTGCACCATGACATCCCTATTTAAAGTATCCTCTTTTCCCTCATTTCTCTCTTGATAATATCTGTCTCCTGCAGTCCCACATTTCTTGAGCTCCTTCTTTCTCTTTATCCCCAAAGTTCCTTATATAACTCTCCCTCCCCCTTCCCATTTAAATACTAATATTTTATCCATTTCTCCCTTAGTTACACCTGTCTCCTACTATTCCAGGAGGGAAAGGGAAAGAAGGAATCTAAGAGAAAGCAGTAGAAGACAAAATTTTGCAAATTTACAAGAGAAAAAAATATTAGAATTTTTATGGCATGTACTTTTCATTCAGTCACAGCAGTCAAGGTTTGTGAGCTATATACTACAAACCAGTTTTACTTCTCTAGACATTTTCCTTTTCATATACATTATTACTGAAACAAAGATTGCTGCATCAATTAATGACTAAATAAATGTTGATAAATTCATAGATACAAGAAATAACTATTTTATTTTGGGGTCTGGAGAGATGGCTCAGTGGTTAAGAAAACTGTTTTTGCAGAAGACCAGGGTTTGAATCCCAGCACCCACATGGCAGCTAACAACTGTCCATAACTCCAGTTCCAGGGGATCTGACACTCTCTTCTGTCCTCTGCAGGCATTGCACTACAAGGGTGCACTTCCCTACATGCAGACAATACACACATACACATAAAATCAAAAGAATAAATAAAATAAAAAAATAACTTTTAATATTGAACTTTATTGAACAATAATGGATGTGCTGTTGGGCCTGGAGAGATGGTTCAGCAAGTAAAAAACACTGGTTGTTCTTATAGAAGATCCTGATTCAAATCACATCACTCAGATGGTGGTTAACAACCATTTGTTTCACTAGTTCCAGGGGATCCAATACCTTTTTCTGTACTCTTCAGAGACTGCATGGCATGGGTGCACTTACATATATGCAGGAAACACATTCTTATACATAAAATATCTTTTTTAATTCAAAGATTATTGGTTCACTACAGTTTTCAAATTGACACACCCAAGAAGAGGGAAGCTTAATTAAGGAATTTCCTCCTTTGGATTGGCCATTGCCCTTGTCTGTGAGGCATTTTCTTAATTGCTAAACAATGTAGGTAGTCCCAGGCCATTAGAGACAGAAACACCATTGAGTAGGTAATCCTAGGTCGCATAACAAAACAGACTGAGCATAGTTCAGGAAACATCCTCCAGGGGCCTTGCTTTAGTTCATCCCTCCAGGTTCCTGCCCTGGCTCCCCTCAATGATGAACTGTAATTATGACACATAAGTGAAATAAACTATTTTCTACTCAAGTTGGTTTGGGTTAATGATTTATCCCAGCAATAGGATACTAAGTATTTTAAGCTTTACAGATTTTATGTTGCAGATGTGTATATCTCATAAAGCAAGATATTATAGCAGACACTTCAATTAGCAACTTTTTCTAATTTTCTTTTATAATTTGTGTATATATACATATATTCATCATTTCACAAATAAGAACACTTAAAATTATTTAATGATCATTTGTCTTAAAATTGATATAAATTCCATGAAGTTTTTTCAAAAAAATTCTGAGTATTAATTTTATTTTGATTCAGTATAAAAAATACATGTCCACTCATCAACTGTGGGACATTTACGTTGCTTCCATCTCTTAGCTATTCTGAAGAGAGCATCAACAAACATGGATGTACATGTGTCTCTGCGATAGGATGAGTTCTTTGGGTATCATGTACAAGTGTCTATGTGGTAGGATGAGTTCTTTGGGTATATGCCAAGGAGTGGTATAATTGGGTCAAACGGTAGGTTCATTTGTAGTTTTTTTTCAGAGTTCTACACACTGCTTTCCATAGGGGTTGAACCAGTTTCCAGCCCCACCAGCAGTGGATGAGTGTTCCCCTTTCCCCACATCTTCTCCAACATGTGGTATCATTTGTTTTCTTGATTTTAGCCAGTCTGCCTGGGGTAAGCTGAAATCTTAAAGTGGTTTTAATTTGCATTTCCCTAATTATTAGTGATGTTGAACATCTTTTAAGATGTTTCATAGCCATCTTTACTTATGTTGAGAACTCTCTGTTTAGCTCCTTAGCCCGTCTTTTAATTGGGTTGCTTCTTGTTTTGGGTCTCTGTTTTTTAAGTTCGTTATATATTCTGGTAATTAAACCTCTATCAGATGTATCGCTGGTGAAGATTTTCTCCCATTCTGTGGGTTTTCTGTTTGTTTCCTTGGTTGTCTCCTTTGATGTACAGAAGCTTTTTAGTTTAATGAGGTCCCACATGTTAATTCTTGCCCTTGTTTCCTGGGAAATTGATGTCCGGTTTAGAAAATCCTTTCCTAGGCCTATATCTTGTAGGTTATTCCCAATAGTCTCAGAGTTTCAGGCTTTACATTGAGGTCTTTGAACCATTTGGACTTGAATTTTGTGCAGGGTGAAAGACAGGGGTTTAGTTTCATTCTACAAGTGGAGATCCAGTTTTGCCACCACCATTTGCTGAACATGCTGTCTTTCCTCCAGTTAATTTTCTTGGCCCCTTTGTCAAATATCAGGTGGATGAAATTACATTTACTCATATTTGGGTCTTCAATTTTGTTCGATTGGTGTATGGGTTTATTTTTGTGCCAGTACCATGTTGATTTTATGACTATAGCTCTGTAATACAGCTTGAAATCTGGTACAGTAATCCCCCTGGCATTGCTCTTAGTGCTCAGGGTTGTTTTGGCTATCCGAGGTCTTTTGTGCTTCCATATGAATCTTAGGATAGTTTTTTCCAATTCTGTGAAAAATGTCATGGAGATTTTGATTGACATTGCATTAAATTTATATATGAGTTTTGGTAGGATGGTCATTTTCACAATGTTAATTCTTCCAATCCATGAGCATGGGAGGTCCTTCCAACTTCTGTTGTCTTCCTCAAATTCTTTCTTTAAAGATTTAAAATTTTCATTGTAGAGCTCTTTAATGTCTTTGGTAAGGCTTTCTCAGAGATATTTATTTATTTATTTATTTTTGCAGCTATTGTGAAGGGGAGTGTTTCCATGTGCTCTTTCTCTGATTGCTCGTTATTGGTATATAGAAAGGCGGTAGAATTCTGTAGGTTAGTTTTGTAACCAGCCACTTTACTGAACGTGTTAATAATTTCTAAAAGTTTTCAGGTGGAATTTATGGCATCCCTTAGATATCATATCATCTGCAAAAAGGGGTAATTTGATCTCTTCTTTTCCAATTGTTACTCCTTTAATTTCCTGCTCTTGTCTTATTGCTCTTGCAAGAGTTTCAGGTACTATGTTAAAGAGAAGTGGGGATAGTGGGCAGCCTTGTCTGGTTCCTGATTTCAATGGGAATGCTGCCAGTTTTTCTCCATTTAGAATGTTGTTGGCTGTGGGTTTGTTATATATGGCTTTAATTATTTTGAGGTATGTTCCCTCCAGTCCAATTCCCTCTTGGACTTTGAACATAAGTGCTGAATTTTGTCAAAGGCCTTCTCTACATCTATTGAGATGACCATGTGGTTCTTGGCTTTGAGTCCATTTATATGATTTATGACGTTTATTGACTTATGTATATTGAACCATCTCTGCATCTCTGTGATAAAGCCAACTTGGTCATGGTGGATGATCTTTCTGATGTGTGCCTATATGTGATTTGTAAGTATTTTGTTAAGAATTTGTGCATCTATGTTCACTAAGGATATGTGTCTATAATTTTCTTTTTTGGTTGTATTTTCACCTGGCTTTGCTATTAGAGTGATGCTGGTTTCATAGAAGGAATTTCAAAGTTCTTCCTCCATTTCTATTATTTTGAATAAATTAAGTAGTATTGGATGTAGATCTTCTTTAAATGTCTGATAGAACTCTGGTGTAAATCCATCTGGTCCTGGGCTTTTTTCAGTCGGGAGGTTTTGTATTACTGTTTCAATTTCTTTTTGTGTTATGGGTCTGTTTAAGCTGTTAATCTCTTGTTGGTTTAGTTTTGGTGGTTCCCATGCCTTTGGATATCCATCCATTTCTTTTAGGTTTTCAAATTTAGTAGCATGTAGGTTTTTAAAGTATTCCCTTATAATGTTTTTTATCTTTCTGGTATCTGTTGTGATGTTTCCCCTTTCATCTCTGATTTTATTAATTTGGAGGTGCTCTTTCTTTCTTTTGGTTAACTGGGCTAGTGGTCTGTCAATCTTATCTTTTCAAAGAACCAGCTCTTGGATTCGTATTGTTTTCTTTGTTTCTAGTTCATTAATTTCTGCTCCAATTGCTTTCCAATTTTTTGATGTAGGCACTTAGAGCTATAAACTTCCCTCTAAGAACCGCTTTCAGCATGTCCCAGAGGTGTTGTTGTGTTGTATTGTCCTTTTCATTTAATTCCAGGAATACTTTTATTTCTTTCATTTCTCTTTTGACCCATTCATCATTCAGGAGTGTGTCGTTTAATCTCCATTTGTTCATGTGGTGGTTAGGGTTTCTTCGGGTGTTGATCGTAAGCTTTACTGCATTGTGGTCTGATAGAATGCACGGAATTATTTCAATCTTTTTGTATTTGTTAAGGTTTTTTTGTGCCCCAGTATATGCTTGATTTTGGGAAGGTTCCATGGGGTGCTGAGTAGAAAGTATGTCTTTTGGTGCTTGGATGGAATACTCGGTAGCTGTCTGTTAAGTCCATTTAATATAAGGTATTGTTTAATTCAGATGTCTTTCTGCTAACTCTCTGCCCTTTTGACCTATCTATTGGAGATAGTGGGGTATTGAAGTCGCCTTCTGTTAATGAGTTGGGGTTAATCTGGGTCTTAAAGTCCTGTATTATTGTTTTTATGAAGTTGGGGGCACCAGAGTTTGGTGAATATATGTTCATGGTTGTAATACCTTCTTGATTCATTGTTCCTTTGATCAGAATGAAGTGGCCCTCTTTGTCTCTTCTGTTTAGTTTTAGTTTAAAGTAAATTTTGTCAGAGATTAGAATTTCTATGCCTGCTTTTTTCTTAGTACCATGCAACCTAAGTGTCCCTCAATTGGCAAATGGATAATGAAAATGTGGTTCATTTATTCAATGGAGTTTTACTCAGCAGTAAAGGATGATAAAATAATGATATTTGCAGGTAAGTGGATGGAACTAGAAACTGTTATACTAAGTAAAGTAATACAGACTCAGAAAAAAAAATTGCCATATGTTCTCCCTCATATGTGGATCCTAGAACCAGTCTCTGATAAATAAGTATACAACCAGACATAACTACAGAAACCAGGATAATGGAAAGGAAACAGGGAGGTAAAGGAAAAGAAATAACCTGAAAGAGAAAAACAGTAGGAAATAGGCCTTAATAAGGGAGATATCGATAAAAATTGGGTTAATTTGAGGGAAGGGGAGGGAAGAGTTTACGAGGAACCTAGGGCATAAAGGGAAAGAAGGAGCTCAAGAGAGGTTGGACCACAGGAGAAGGGTATTATTATGTGAGAAAGGGGGAAAAATGGGGCCACCTTAAAGGGGAAAACCATGTTGGAGGGGTGAGATAATGTGAGAGATAAACAATGCCTAGCTAGCTTTGAAAATCAGTGATAACCATATTACTCCCACCACCTATGGACAAATTATACATAGCAGACCAAGAAATATATGTCTAGGTAATGTTTATCTGAGAACAACTGGTCTTTGCCTAATATTTATCTACATGACACACACTAATTAAAAATACCAGACTGGTGGAACTAACCTTCTTGGGTGTTTAACAGAAATACTTTGAGGTCTATAATAATTTGGTCAGAGGTACATAAAGGAAACTTTTTGCTCCTGCCCTCCTTGGTCTACTAGTTCCAGGGGACTATGAGCATCTCTCAAAATGTCCTATAATGGTGGTGGGTCACCTGTCCTCTTGATCAAGGAGGCCGAGGAGACCCCACCAGATGTGCTTGAACCAGTGTCCAATCTATAAAGAGGAGGGTCAACACAGAGGAATCATTTCCTCCATGCTTCCAAGTGAAGCCAATCATGGTAGAGCAGGACCTTTGACTTATCCTTACATAGGTGGAACTGGTAAAAGAAAGGAGGTAGGGGCTCCTCCCAAGCCCATGTGACCCCTAAGGAACAGATCCTTAAACGACCTTAAGAGTAAAAATAAATACGTTTATCTGGACCAACTGTGTGGCCTTAAACACCCAAAAGGAAAGTATAACCAAAGATTAAAGGGGCCAATATAATTTCATAAGAGACCATATGTACAGCTACAGGCTACCTAGTAAGCAACTATGCCAGACTGGTGATACCTGCTTCTGAGTTCTTGGCCAAGTTGGCCAAAGCGACTCCCAGATAGCAACCCAGTATAGAACTGGGAAATTGAACAGCAGACCCCAATCTTATCCAAAGGAATATTGACAACTGAGTACTGCTAGATGAGGAACAGCTGACCCTCCTAAAAAAAAGACCTCTAGATAGTCTGACTAGATTCACCAGAAGGATAAGTAATGGGGAATGGCTGGGGGTGCTGACAATACAGCAGGCAGTAGCAGGGATATTAGAGTATAATGGCTCTAGTGGGGGGAGGGGGGCTATGGGAGGGTGCTACCTGAGAAGTGGGTCTATAAAAAAAAACTTCAAAGCAATAAAATTTGCTCCTTAATAACTAGTAGTTGTTAAAAACATTACCATTGAAATCTACCTGATGACTTTATATCCATGCTCAGATGCTTCCATGCTCAGATGCCAAGGACCTCAGAAAGTAACTGACTGTGACTAGTAATAATCTGATATAGAGATTAGAAACGCATGTGCAAACATCTTAATGTCAATTGCATTAAAAATGAAGTTTTCTGCATGAAATTCTGTATTTTAATAATGAAACGGAGATCTTGTTCAAAGTTTAAAACCTCATTTAATTTTATGTTTTATAGGTTTTATACAGAATACAATATTGTATAACTGTATTAACTCAACTGTAAACCTAATAATTTGCAGTTGATTTTGAAAGAGAAGCACCTTAGCTCTGGAAATTGTTATTGAATATGTCAATGCTGTTGTAACGAAATGCCTCTTCTAATCATTTGGTTATATAATAAATAATTTAAAAATAATAATAATAATTAGTAGAAGTGAAAAATATTAACATTGAAATTCACCTGATGACTTTATATCCATGCTCAGAAGCCAAGGAGTTCAGAAATTACCCTACTGTCACTAGTAATAGATATATAGAGATTAGAAATGCATGTGCAAACATCTTAATATCAATTGCATTGAAAATGAATTTTTCTGTATGAAAATGTGTATTTTATAGTGAAATGGAGATCTTTTTTAAAGGTTAAAACCTCATTTAATTTTATGTCTTATAGGGTTTATACTGAGTAAAATATTGTATAACTGTAATAATTCAACTGTAAACCTAAAAATTTACAGTCAATTTTGAAAAAGATACATCTTAGCTCAGAAAATTATTATTGAATATGTCAATGCTGTTGTAATGAAATGCTTCTTCTAAGTATGTGGTTGTTAAATAAATAATAAACTGAAAAAATATATGTCTTAGAACTTAAACCAATAGATCAGCTATAAGCCCAGTTATGTGAAAAGATGTTGCTATGACTGGGAATGTGAACGCCTAGAAAGATATTTATGTACTAAACAAACAAACTAGTAAAACTAGTGTAGAGGCAAATAACCTTAATTATAAATCCTTAAATAAAATGGACCCTAAGATATCATCATGACAAGAGAATCATATGTTAAACTTTCTTAATATGCATATTGCATGTATGTTTGTATATGCAAGATACATAAGAAGGGAGTGGTTCTCAAATGTGTGACTTTTGTTCTAGCTTGTTAAATGACCCTTTCAACAGAAGACAGTAAAATTCTAGAAGACTAGCAGAGAGGAAAAGTTCCTTCATTCTTTTGGTATAGCAATGTGAGGAGGGTCATGAATGGTAAATTATGGGTATTCAATGAAGCTTGCCAATGTAGATAACTGCCTTGAGTTTATACTCTGCTGAGATTCTGAAGTTTTCTTCAGTGTTTATGCTTTGTTCTTTCTGACAGAAGCATTGGAATAGAAATTAGGATATATTTTGTCTTCCCAAATGTGTGTCTTCTGTTCTTGCTTTTCAAAAATAGTTTTTTTTGTGTAGTTGAGTAAGTGTGGGGTGAGACGGTGGGGTCGGCAGCCGGGTTGTCAGGTGCTTGGGAGGGAAGAATTAAATGTTGTCAGCCATTTTGGACTAGAGATTTTTGGTGCCAAAAGAATTGGTCTTTTGTTCTTGTTTCCAAATCTTGAGATGATCAAGTTCCCACAGCTGGGAAGCCAGGGCTGCTTTTCTCTAGGTTAGGAAATAACAAGTAAGAAATATATATATGATGCTGGAAACTTGTAAAATCAAACTGCTAATAAATGAAAGGCTCGAAACAGATGTATGTTTGAAGTTACCAAGAAAATGATCACAAAAGCAGTAGAGTCAAGAAGACCAATGGAAAACCATTTAGGAGAGAGCCATAGAAAACGTGCACTTCAGAAGAGAGATGTAACCAGAGAACTCAAAAAAGAAAAATATACAGTGTATGCCCTCAAAAAGGCAAAACAATTTTCATTCATGTACATGAGATCACAGAAATAGATAATCAGATATACCAATGCCTGCAATCAAAACTTTCATGAAAGCGTAGCACTTATGTGTGAGAGGACCCTCACTGAAGAGAAGCCCTGTTGATATGAGATGTGTGAAAAAACCTTCATCCAAAGCTCGAATCACATCTTCTACCAGAGGACTCACAGCTGAGAAGTCTTTTAAGTGCAGCAAATGTGAGAAGAGCTTTTGGCACCACTTAGCCATTTTAGGACACCAGACAACACACTAGGGCAGAAAGTTTTATACATATGATATCTGTGGCAAGAATTTTGGTCAAAGCTCTGACCTGCATGTCCACCAGGGAAGCCACACAGGTCAAAAACCATACCTGTGTGGTAAGTGCAATAAATGCTTCAGTCGAAGTACAAACCTCATAAGGCACTGAAGAACTCACATAGGTGAGAAACCATTTAAGTGTCTGAAGTGTAAAAAGGCCTTTAGGGGGAAGTCAGATCTTATTAGTCACCAGAAGACTCACACTGGCAAAAGGCCCTACAAGTGTAACAAGAATGAGAAAATTTACCAACATTGTTCAGCCATCATTGTACACAAAAGAGTTCATACTGGAGAGAAGCCCTACAAGTATGGTGCCTGTGAAAAGTGCTTCAGTCAGAAGTCAGACCTTATTGTACACCAGAGAGTCCGTACAGGCGAGAAGCCATATAAATGTCTGGAATGCATAAGTTTTACTCGGAGTCCCAAACTCTTTAGGCACCAGGCAACTCATACCTTCAAATGCCTTAATATGGGGAAAGTTTCAACTGTGGCTCAGACCTCATTGTACATCAGAGGATTCACATGGAAGAAAAGCCACATCAGTGGTCCACATGTGAGAGTGGCTTCCTCCTAGGCATGGACTTCTTTGCCCAAGAGAAAATGAGGACTCAAACAGCAGAGCTGTATTACAAATACAGTGTCTGTGACAAAAGCTTCTGTCACAGCTCAGCCCTTCTTCAGCACTGGATGGTGCATATTGGTGAAAAATACATCTGCAGTGTGAGTGAGAAAGGTCTTGAACTCAGCCTTCTCATGCAGAAACCTCACAGAAGTTTGACTAGCAAGAAGTTACAGAACATTAAAACATGTATTTACACATCAGAACTCATTATCATAAAGAACCCCAGATGAATTTCAGATTTTCCTCAGAGCTCAGACTTCACTGGGGACCAGAGAGTCTGCAGTCTTAGGAGCGTAAGAAAGGCATTACAGAGTGGCCTGACCTGAACACCTTTTTTGGCCACTACAGTGAGAAACTTCACAGATGTTCTGAGTTTTGGAAAATGTTTAGTTTGAGCTCAAACTGGGAGCTCTCAAGAAGATTCCAGGGCAGCAAGCCTTACCTAGGCAGCATGCAAGTGCTACTGCAGTGCTCAGCCCTTGGCAGCACCAGAGAGCTCCCATCAGGGAACAGCTGTTTAAATGCTTCCTGTTCACAGTGCTACAGACAAGACAGGATGTACATTTCACTGTACACCACAGAATATTCTCTGGGGAGAAACTCCAGAGGTTATGAAAATAGCTTCTAGCAGAATCCTGGCTTTCTTACCCATTAGAGGAGCCATACTGGTAAATGCAAACTTGCCTTGAGTATGGCAGAAACATTTCTTGGAGAGCCTTACTTGGATGTGCATCCCCTAAGACAAAAATCAGTGGAAAGATCTAAGTATCCAAATGAGAAAAGATGGCTTGATTTGAGTTCTTGGGGTATATCAGGGAACTCATGTTGGCAAACATCCTACAAATGTTTGGGAATTTGAGAGGCTCGAAGTTGCTGTCTGATTGGGTCCCTGAGAACCTGTTCTGCAGTGAGGTTGCTCCAGTGAAATCTAGCTGTGGGTCAGAATCTACTCCATGTTGAAAAGAAGAGCTGTTCTCAGAAGCGGCTAGACCATGTTGTAGGGAAACTAAATGGAGTTGGTATGGAAGTTTTTGAGATACCCAGAAGAGTTTTCTGGGAGGAGCTAGGGCATGTCAGAATAGGCATGATGGGTAACTCAGGTAAAGAAACTTTTTTTATCTGAACCGATTAGCAATTGCTTTACTTTTATTTTTATTTTTTAAATCCATAAATCCAGCAAAGGACTGGATTGTGACCTTCCGTTGTGAAGTAGGGCATGTGTTATGTTGGAAGAAAGGAATCCATTGATTTTTGCCTCCTGTTTTTTTTTTTTTTTTTCCCTTCCTTTAAAAGTTTTAAAATCTAATTTCGTGGCTAGAGTGGGAATTGTGTGTTGTCAGCAAGTGGAGAACCTTTTGCAATCTGTGAAAAGAACAAAGAAGCTACTTTGGATTAAGATTCCCAGCAGTTTTCTCAGCCCCAGCAAATGGCAGAATGTTCAGCTGTTTGCTCAGCGTCAAGGCCTGCCTTCAGAATTGCCCTTTTCTCTAAAATATCTGTACATTATCATTGGTACTTGAAATTGCAAGTTTAGAGATTCATTTCTTTTCAACCCAAAGTACAGTCCAAATATGATGAGGTAATAGTATCCAGCTTTTTTGTGACTTGCTTTATCATCTCTTTCAGTGGTAGAACCCTCAGCTGCTCCAGCTCTAGGGGAGCATGAAGACTGAGGGAGCACAGAGGTGAAACATAGCGAGGTGCTGATGAAGGAGCAGGACCTTCTCTCTGAGTCCTGGCTCCAGAGCTCATGCTCTTCCTTCCCTTGTCCGGTTCCTTGTAGCCAAGCAAGCCTCATGACACTTCTTTATTTATTTCAGCTCTGCCAAGGAAATAAATATACCTTTAAGGCCCAGGGAATGATTGCAATCAGCACAATAGATAGTACATGCTTGGCCTACAATGTCAGATTCTAAATCCTAGAAAGGAAAGTGGCTGGGTAAAGTGGCTGGGAGAGGCACTAGGGTTCAAGGAGGAGTGTTTGTTTCCAGTGCAGCACGCTGTTGATTGTCCTTAACATACTCTGGATAGTCCATGGACCCTGACTCTAAATGGTCACTTCTCAGTGTTTTCCTTCCTTTGGATTAAAAGACACTTAATAGATACTTCATTTCTTGTAGGATATGGGTCTCTGTAAAATATTATTTTGTTGCTAGTCAGAGCCATCTTTAGCACACCCCATATTAATTCCAGGGGTACTATTATTTTGATTCCGAAGTTGGTCAGCTGCTACTTTGTGGATATAAGCATTCATCCTGAGGGCTCATGGATGTAGTCCACATGAGAAATCTAGTTCCCAGAATTTTTTCTCTTACAAAACAAATTCTATAAATTTATTTAATCTGACATGTTCTGGTAATATTTATAAATAGCTCATTCTATAAAGTTTTCCAGTGTGATAGAACACACATGATATGTATTTTTCTGTTTGGTGAAAATCATGCCAATTACTAGCATTAGGTTTGGTCACTGGGATACTGAAAATATTAATACTGGGTGTTTGATATGGCAGTAATAAAAATTGGTCATAAGGGCTGCTCATTCATCAGTAGACAGACCATGAAGAAAGGGACAAAGTTAGTATCATTAGCAGGCTGCTGATGTAACCTTCCTTCAGCTAATCTTGGTGATAATGATAGTCTCTAAGTAGATTAACAGTGGACCATCCCTCAAACGGAAATTTGGGGATGTAAAAGCCTGAGGACTTTAAAGCTGGTAGGTAAGTTCTGGTGTTATCCATATAGCATGACCTGAGGTTGGAGAGGACCACTTGGGCCCTGTAACCAAAACTAGAAGGTAATCCTTGGATGGATGGAGGCTCCCTTTAAGCAGTGCCAACCCAAATCTGCCTCAGGTAAGCAGAGTAACTTTTCAAGATTTCAGACCAAATGAGATAAATTATATTCCATCCATGTACTATGCTTTAATGTTTTTGTTTACCTTTAATTCTTAAACAAACACTTGTTCTGAACAAAAAAATAGTTTTATTTTTATTGTCTGTTTGCAATTTTCACACAATATAATCTGCTGGTATTTAGATTCCCTCCCATGTTCACACCTTCCACTGCTGCTCCTCAACCAATTTAATAAACTTTCATAATTATTATATCTGTATATAATATAGATATAGAGTCTGATTTGTGTCCCCATTCTTGTAAATCTCTGCCTTCTTATAAACAAATATTTAAAAGGTCTTCTTGTAGTGTTCTTCATTATTACCTTCAGCTTAACAATCTTTCATATTATGAAGTGACTTGTCCTTTCTCAGACTGGTGAATAGCCTAGTCATTTGCCTAGAAAGTCACACACACACACACACACACACACACACACACACGGAATATTCTGATGAATAGCTAGTCAAAGAGCACTGAGAGTTTAAGAGATTAATTATGTAAAATAATGACATATGCTTATTAAGAAAGAACAGCTTGATCAACATATTGAGGATTATGAATATTCTTGCCACATAAAATTCAAAGCTCTTCCTTTTCCCCATGTATCCGATTGTTTTGTTCTTAACAGTACCTAGGGCAGTGCTGTAAATCCTCAAAGTACATTGTTCATTAAAAGGTATCATTATCTGTCCTGTATTTTAACTTGCAGTTTCTCCTTGTGTCTTCATTTCATTTCTGTTACTGTGATAAAAAACAAAAATACCCTGACAAAAGAAACGAACATAAAGGAGAAAAGTTTTATTTTAGCTAACAATTTCAGATTATACACCATCATTTTGTGAAAGTCAAGGCAAGAGCTTGAAGCAGCCAGTCACAATCACAGTAAAGAAAAAAGAGAAAAACAAAAGCATGTATGCCTCCTCTCAGCTCCTTTTCCTTGTTTCATTTTTTTCCTTTTTCTTACCAGTACATGACTGAATATAGGGAACAGTGCTGCCCACAGTTGTGCTGGGTCTTCCCACGTCAGTTACCATAATCAAGGTAATCTCCTAAAGACGTTTCCAGAGGTCAGCCTGATCTAGAAGACACTTTATTGAGTAACTCATTCAAGGTTATTGTATATTGTGTCAAGTTGACAATTAAAATAAACCATCACACTCTAAATTTGTGTCTAGAGGTCCATTACAATAAGACCCAGAAATTTTGAGTTTAAGAATAGAAAGGAGATATATTAACAATTCTTACATTTTATTGAATTTTTACATTAATCTAAATTATTAGTGCTTCAGATAATAAAAACAATTTATTACCCATGGTGGTCTGGGATTTATTTTTAATAATGATATTATATACTAAATCTACATAATAAAAAGAATATTAAATCAACATAAGTAAATATCTTTAAATAATTAGCATGACTTCTAAAACGTATATCATTTAAATAGGTGGAATGTTAAGAAAGGTCTCTTAATTTTTAAAATGTATAATATGTTAATAAGTATATGTTGATTACTTTAAAAATTAGGTACTGTGCAAGACTCTTATAGTGCGTATAATTTTGTATGATATTTTCTTTATTACCAATTATAATTGCCTCTCTAATGTCATAAGCCATGCTATCTATTTTGTTTGAAGGAATACCTAGACATAAAAGCAATATGAATTTTCACACAGGGAATGATATTTAAGCTGATAAGGAAAAATATATGAATAAGGTAATTGATTTTATTCTTTTTGCTGTTGTTATTGTGGCAAACACCATGAGCAAGGCAATTTATAGAAGAAACATTTTATTTAACCTAGGATTCCTACTGTAAGAGAACATCATGGAAGAGAGGCATGGGGGCAAATGTGGCAGGACCCGAAAGTTAAGAAGTTCTTCCATCTTCAATTAGGTGTAGGAAGCAGAAATATAGACTGGAAATGGCCATGGCTTTAAATTCCATCCCCAGTGACATGCTTCCTCCAGCAGAACCAAAGTCTCCTTAAGCTTCCATGACCCTCCCCCCAAAATGGCCTGAACTGAGGAACAAGTGTAAATACTTGGACCTGTGCAGGATGTTCTCATTCAAACCACCACAGAGATTCACCTTATATTTTAAGATATGTTGTTAATATTTATGTCAAATCTCATGAAAAGTAATTTTTTAAGGGAGCAAGTTGTGGTAAGCATGATTTATTTGGGTTGTTCTCTAAAGAACTGTATGATTATTTTACTACTTAACCAAATTAAAACCTCTAAATATGCCTGAATAAAATATAATTCCTTATATAACCTTTGAATTATTCAAAAGAATCCTTGCCTTTCTTTTGTATTCATAAAGTCAAAAGTCATTTCCATATTGAATAGAGACCAAACAGCATGAACTGAGGACTATTTTTACTCTTTCCCAGCATTATGAAATTCTTGTGATTATGTTGCTGTTTTTCTTCCTTGCTGCCACATTTGTTATCACTGTTGCATTTCAGAAACAATGGAACACATCCTACTACTCCAAACTATTAATGCAATCATAGTAGTCAAACAAGTATTTGGTCAGTAATTAAAGTCATATAATAGAGAAAAATGAAATTCCTATGTCAATTTAAATTCAAAGTATATGTCATATGAAAAATATCCTTCCTGCTCTGTGCCTTCCAGATATTTCAGAATTATTAATATTGTATGTTTGCATATGCAACTTTTTGTTCCTGTCCCAAAGTAGATACATTGAAAAACCCATGTATGCCTTGTAAGAAGAAGACTATCTATAAAATACAAAGAGCCACATGCTGCTTTTCATCCACAATCCCTAGTGCTTCTTTTAAAGTCTTTTTAAACTCTATGAATCTCATTTAAATATTAATTGTAACATTTTGCCCTTATATACATCTTTTCCTCTGAAGTAAGTCAAAGCACTTAGCAGTGAAGAACCTCAGCTCACAAGCAGGACAAATATGTGTGATAGATTCCATGAAGGAAAACCCATTTTAGAAGAGGAAATCATTTGGATTCATACCTCCTTCAATCAGGCAACTGGAAAGAAACTAATATTTCACAGACACTAAAAGTTGACAGAAGATAAGAATAAAATTCTTCTATTGGGGATATTGTGATTCAAAACGCATATGGGAATGGGAGAAGAACAAGAATTACTCAGTAAACCTGTCCATAGGAGCCAATAAAATGGATTACAGCATGCCAGACATGGCCAGATTGTTCCAAGGAGCTAAACTTTTAAGTGATACATTTCTGGGCAATACATACATATCAGGAAGCTAGGAAAGAGAGTAGATAGCATGCATACATGTGCTTATGTGAACACACACACACACACACACACACACACACACTGCACATGTAACAAAATATGTGCTGTATTTTCTGTATACGTGGTGGTTAAATATCCAGGACTTCTTGAAAAACAAATTTTGTTTAAATTCTAATATATTTTTATGTATTGCTACTTTACATTTATAAATCTTTACACTTTTATCTGAAAACAAGGACAGTGATTCACCTCTTGCCAGCCTCTGAAAGTATAATTAAAAGGGGAGATATATACTTTTAAAACATGGTAGTGTGCCTTTAAAATTATTTTAAGATACGACAGTGTCTCCAGAGATTTTACTCTTTGAGTCTTTGATCCAGATTCCGCTGTTTCTCATAAAATAGTTAATCAGGTTACCCAATTTACCTCATAGTTCATACATTTGTGTTAACTCCAAGATTGCATTCTTGAATTATCTATTGCACTCACCTGCCTTTCCAAATACATCTTTCAATTTGTCAGGAAGTTATATTACAGACACATTTTGCCATACAATTTTATATTAATCCCATATTTTACCTATATATTGCCTTATTTTATACCATTTTGTTACTTTTAAATAATTAATAATTAATTTTCTTTGAGAGAGCACTAGTGACATTGTGAGTTGGATTTGATAACCAAGTATTAATCATATTCCTTGGTGTGGTATCTGCTGTAATTTTTATAGGACTTAATGTATCTACTAAGTTTCTGCTTCTTTCACATATTTAACTTGCCAAACACCATTAACACAATGCTCCTTTTTGGTGAATATAACTGAACTGACCTTAATTCAAGGAAAAGCCAAACTTCATGTAATTACACTTCACATCTTTTATTCTGCTTTGTATTTGGATATGAATTAAAAATGTCCCCCACAAACAAGTTAGAAATTAAAACTTCATTGAAATTGTGTGTGTGGCATGAGAAGTAATTAGGCAGATGAATGTGGAGTGGAATGTATTTTTATGCTCTCTCTCTCTCTCTCTCTCTCTCTCTCTCTCTCCCTCCCACACCATTCTTGTATGAAATAACATACCAAAAAGATCCTTTCAAAACACCCATGTGTAGATATTGGATTTTCCAGTGTATAGAACTATGAGCCAATTAATACCTAGTCTTTTGCTTTGTGTTTTTTTTTTTATTGAGCTTTTGTACATTTCATACAACAGTTATTAATCAAATTTAGACACTCTCCTGATCCGTGCCCCCTAACCTCCACTGGACCTCATGTATTCCCTTATACATACTAATTCCTATTCAATTAAGCATTTCTACCCAGATATCCTTCATTGAAAATGCATTCACTGGAGTCTAGCCCACCTATGTAGATATCATTGGTATGGCCAGCAGTGATCAGTGTCCAATAATTCCCAGGCTAGGGCTGACCCATTTCCCTCGCTCCACTAGGGACTCTTGCTGATTGAGTTGACATGGGTCTTATGCTCGATGCCACCATTGTCATAAATTCATACATACATGTTTCTAGTGGCCTGAAACCCTCTGCTTCTCTATGTTCATGGACCAACCCTGGCTATTACAATCTTTCTGCCCCTTCTTCCACAGTGGTCCCTGAGCAGTAGGTTGGAGAGGTTTAATACAAGACACAGTCTGCAGTGTCTTATTCCTTAAAAGTTGGTCAGTTGTGCTCTTTTTTAAAAAATTATTTATTTAATGACCACATACTAGAAGAAGCATTTCATTACAACAGCATTGACATATTCAATAACAATTTCCAGAGCTAAGATGCATTTCTTTCAAAATTGGCTATAAATTTTTAGATTTAAAGTGGAATTATTACAGTTATACAATATTGTACTCAGTATAAATCCTACAAGACATAAAATTAAATGAGGTTTTAACCTTTACAAAAGATCTCCATTTCATTATTAAAATACAGTTTCATACAGAAAAATTCATTTTTAATGCAATTGACCTTATGATGATTGCACATGCATTTCTAATCTCTATATATCTGGTTATTACTAGTCACAGTCGGTTACTTTCTGAGCTCCTTGGCATTGAGCATGGTTTAAAGTTGTCAGGCAGATTTCAATGGTAATGTTTTTCACATCTACTAATTATTAAGGAGCCAATTTTTATGCTTTGAAGAATTATTATTTTTATCATTTAATTTTTAAAACTACACGATTAGAAGAAGCATTTAACTACAGCTTTAACATATTCAGTAACACACTTCAGAGC
Organism: Nannospalax galili; assembly: GCF_000622305.1. Classification (NCBI taxonomy): domain Eukaryota; kingdom Metazoa; phylum Chordata; class Mammalia; order Rodentia; family Spalacidae; genus Nannospalax; species Nannospalax galili. The sequence continues at coordinate 7,981,100 of NW_008348789.1, forward strand.
AAGAGTACATCTCTTTCACAAGTGGCTGCAATTTTCTAGGTTCACAGTTGAATTAATACAGTTATACAATATTGAACTCAGTATGAGCCCTATAAGACATACAATTGGATGAGTTTTTAACCTTTACAAAAAGATCTCCATTTCATCTATTTCATTTTAGAATATATTGTTCCTTGCAGAAAGACTGTTTGTTTTTGCTACTAAAAGTGAGATGTAGGTGCATGCATCTCTAATCTGTATGTATGTGAATATTACTAGTCATAATTGGTACCACTTGGATTCTTGGCACCTCTGTATGTATATAGTCACTGGGTAGATTTCAATGGCAATGTTTAACACCTCTACTAATTAACATGATGTAAATTTCCATGTTTCCTCCTCAAATATAATACATTCTTAAAAAATTGTTGATTTTTTTTGTGTGTTTATATCACACAGAACATCCCAAACCATCTTATTCACCTATACACCCACTTTCCAGATGGCACCCTCCCATAGCCTTCTTCCCCCCACTAGAGTCCTTATACTCTGATATCCCTGCAACTCTCTGCTGTGTTGTTGGCACCCCAGCCATTCCCCACTACTTGCCCTTCTGGTGAATCTAGTCAGCCTATCTAGAGGTCTTTGTTTTAGGAGGGTCAGCTGTTCCTCATCTAGCAGCAATCAGTTGTCAATATTCCTTTCGATAAGATTTGGGTCTGCTATTTGTTTTCCCAGTTCTATGTTGGGTTACTATCTGGGAGTCCCTTTGGCCACCCTGGCCAACAACTCAAAAGAAGGTATCTCCCATCTGGCATTGTTGCTTGTTATGTAGCCTTTAGCTATGCAAATGGACTCTTAAGAATTTATATTGGCCACTTTAAGTTTTGGTTATACTTTCCTTTTGGGTGTTTAAAGCCATAGAGTTGGCCCAGATAAACCAATTTATTTTTACTTTTCAGGTCATTTGAGGATCTGTTCCTCAGGGGTCACATGGGCTTGGGAGGAGCCCCTGGCTCCTTTCTTTTACCAGTTCTGCCTATGTGAAGATAAGTCAAAGGTCCTGCTTGACCATGGTTGGCTTCACTTGGAAGCATGGAGGAAATGATTCCTCTGTGTTGACCCTCCTCTTTGTAGACTGGACACTGGATCAAGTCCATTTGGTGGGGGTCTCCTTTTTGTATGTTGTGCATCACACTTTGTTTAATAAGGTGACTTCACCAGTGAGAGTTAAGGGATGCACTAGTTTTCTCTCTAACCTCCTTTCCCCCTATGTCCCATGAGTCTTAGGTGTAGAGGTGCCACTGTAGAAATGTCACCTAGGACTGGGCTTCTCTCAGATGCATGTTCTCTGTGTCTAACCAATTGTGGGGTTCTGCAGTAGCTTCCACCTATTGCAAAAGGATCCTTCTTTGATGAGTGGTGTATGGTACACTTGTTTGTAAATATAAGGATCCACATTTAGCGTATGTTGAGAAATTTCATTTGCCTAGAGATAGAACAAAGATAGGGTTTTCTGAGGGTCCATGACATCTCCAGTTATGTGTATTTTTCTTGTTTACAGTGTCACCCATGAGTTCAATAGCATTGAGAGGGCTGTAAGTACAATTAAATAGCTGTTGATTACCCCCCCCCAGATAAGAGCACCAGCAGAGGAAGAACAGAACCAGTAGAGAAAGTTTGCTCTGCTGATAATTTTGGTTATTAGACTTTAGGACTGGGTTGGACCATTGATTGATTTTCACCCATAGCAACCTTCATAGTATCCTCCAGAACTATGGGAGTTTAACTTCAAATAGAAAGCTTCCAGGTCAATTCCTGTTCCATTTCTCCAAGTACTGTTTCTATCCTTTCTTCAGCATAGGGTCTTATCTTCCAGTTCAGGGAGATAATCAAGGGCTCTGGCCTCTGTTATTTGAGGAGTCTCCTGGACCACTCTGATGAACCACTGGTAAGGATGTCTCTCTTGTCTGGCACTATGATTCTTGTCATACAAGCCTCAGGGGAACATATGGCCTAAGGTCCAGGCACCACATAGAAAAGCAGGATGGAGAACTCTTCAAAAAATAAAAACAAATCTACCATATGATACAGTTATATTATTTCTTGGTATATGCCCAAAGGATTCATCCTACTGAAGAGATACTTGTGCAATTGTATTTGTTGCTGTCACAATAGCTAAGCAATTGAAACAACCTAAATGTCTCTAAACTGACAAACATACAAGGAAAATGTGATACATTTTTCACAATGGAGTTCTATTCAGCAGTAAGGAAAGATAAAATCATGAAATTTGCAGGTAAATGAATGGAACTAGAAACTGTTAAAGTGAAATGACAGAGACTCAGAAAAACAAGCAATGCATTTTCTTACTCATTTGTGGATCTGAGCACCAATCCCTTATATGTAAGCATATCCAGATGTAACAACAGGAGTCAGAAAAATGGAAAGGAACCAGGGAGATAAAGGGGAGTTGGAGAGAGGGAAATAATAGGAAACAAATATTACCAAGAGGGAAATGGGGAAAATGGAGGTATTCCACTAGGAAGAGAGGAGGGAAAGACATAAAAGGAACCATGTGGCAAAGTGAAAGAAGGAATTCAAAAAATGGAGGATAACAAAAGACAGGTATTATCAAAAGGAAATGGGGAAAATGGTAGCACTTTAACTGGGGAGGGACAAGGCAGGTTAGACAGGGAGGGAGGGAGAAGAGATAAATAAAGCTTAGTTGATATGAAAAGTCAGAGCGGAACTTAATAGCACAAAAACCTACTGGAAATTATACATACAATAACTGAATATATGTGCATGTGTATGTCTTAAGGCTTTAAAGCAAGAAACATGTTGCCAGACAGAAGAAACCTCCCTCTTGTAGTCCAAGAGACACCCAAAATAACACAGGCTATTGTCACAGCCCTTGATTGCATCCCAGGTCTTGAAGGTATCCCCCTATTCCTGAAGACAGGATATATTTTGGTGACAGGACTTAAGGCATTGGAGCTGGATCTGACTTGGAAGCATCCTCCCTGAAGACTAGCTCTCATAGCTCTAGAGGATACTATGCAAGCTTCTAAGGGAGAAAAATCAATCAATACTCCATCCAGATGTAAAGTCTGATAACCACATCAACTGGCACAGCAAACTATCTCTACTGGTCCAACAGTGGCACTGTTATCTAGGGAGTAATCAAGAGCTATGCAATTGAATTTAAAGTCCTCTTAATGGGAGGAAACTCACGGATGGCACTGGAAATATAGTCAAACACACCTGACTGGAGAGGTCATAGATCCTAGGGAAAACCCTATCTTTGGCAGATCTCTAGAAAAATTAAATTTCTTATTGTGTGCTTAATATGGATCCTTATATTTACACACCTCATCAAAGAAGCTACTTTTTGCAACAGCTGAAGGTAATTACAGAGTTCCACAAGATATCATACACAGAGAATATATGTCTGGGAGATGTGGAGTCCTAAATGACACATCTACATTGGAACTTCTACACCCAAGGCTGAGGGAACATAGTAAAATGGAGGGTAGAGAGAATACTAATACCTCCCTCTACTCTCACTTGCAAAGCTTCTTCATACAACAGAGTGTGATATGCAGAGAAGGCCACAACTGGCCAAGTTTTAGAAAATAAAAAACTGCAATGTGTTTGTTCTAGATATGACTCCTATATGAAACCTCACCCAGCCATAGCTCAGGGACCATTGAGGAAGAGGTGGGCAGAAAGATTGTAAGAGCTAGAATTGATGCATGATCAGAAGGAAACAGTGTCTCCGTTCTCTGGGAACTTGATCCTATGAAATTAAAAGAATGGTGACAGCATGCATGTGCTGGATAGCTTTAGTGTCAACTTGACACACCTGGGTTGAGGGAGCCTCAGTTGGTGAATTGCCTCTATTGGACTGGCCTGTGGCCATGTCTGAGGGGCATCTTCTTGATGAGTGATGAGGGAGGGCCCAGCCCACTGTGGGTGGTGCCACCTCTGGGCAAGTGGGCCTGTGTTGCATAAGAAAGCAGGCTGAGTAAGGGCCAG
>NW_008348789.1:7985147-8051879 GCF_000622305.1 Nannospalax galili
TGGCCTGTGCTCCAGCTCCTGCCTCCAGGTTCCTGCCCTGAGTTCCTACCTTGGGCTCCCTGATGAACTGCGTGCGACCTGGGAGATGTAAGACAAATAAACCCTTTCCTCCCCAAGTTGGTACTGGTCAGAGTGTTTTGTCACAGCAATGAAGAACAAACTAAGACAATGCACAAGATCCATGCTGACCCAATCAGACAAAAACTCAGCAAAGAACTTGGGAAATGTGCACATAACTCCAACTTTAGCTGAAAATCTATGGGCAGCTGTTTACTGCTGGGAGAGGGAGAGCTGTTCTTTAAGGAAGTGACTTGATAGACTGACTAATCTCCAGTGAATGAACTTGCATGGAGGGACATCTGGGTACAAATGCTTGCATGATAACCCTTAACATAAATGAGAGAATGCATAAAATCAATTGGGGTTGTTGGGAGGGCACCGATAGGGGAGGGGACCTAAATTTGATTAAGATCTATTATACGAAATTCAGAAACTCTCAATGTAATATATGTGAAATTATTAGCAAAACAGTCTTTCTGTAAGACACAGTATATTTTAAAATGAAATGGAGATCTTTTTCAAAGGTTAAAAACTCATTCAATTTTATGTCCTACAGGGCTTATACTGAGTTCAATGTTGTATAACTGTATTAATTCAACCGCGAACTTATAAATTTTATAGCCACTTTTGAAAGAGATGCATCTTTGTTTTGGAAACTGTTATTGAGTATGTTAAAGCTGTAATGAAATGCTTCTTCGAAAAACAATACACTAGAAGTTTTCCTTTCTCCCCTCCCCTGCCACACCTTGGGGCTACATTTAGATAACCAGTAAAAAGTTCTTCCTGTGATACCTTAGGAGAGGAAGATTAATTTTGTGTGTGTGTGGTTCATTAGATGTTCATATATAATATCCTATGGAAAATGATTCGATGGTAGGTGATTTTTTCCAGAAATGCTCATGATTAAATAAATATAACAAATATAATGTATGCAAATAATTTTCTAATCAAGGAAAATTCTGATTGAACTTCAAAATCAAGGACCTTATTCTAGGAAGACTTAGGAACTGGGTCTGCAGTTCAGTTCTCACTTAGCACATACCAATCCCTGGGTTCATACCTCAGGATTAAAAGAAAAAGAAAAAAATCAGGAAAAGAGCAATTTTTGTTATAAGGGACATTTAACTTTTTTATAATACTGATTAGGAAAAAGCTCAAATAACAAGCATTGATATCTTAAAGTGAAAAATGGAGTACTGTTGCAACAGATATTTACTGGGCACCATGATCTACTACTATATTTTATTCAGACAACAGAATTCTCATGATCAGGCTTTAAAAATGTTTATTTGTGAGGCTGGAGAGATGGATCAGCAGTTAAGAATACTGGTTGTTCTTGCAGAAGACCCGGGTTCGAACCCCAGCACCCACATGGCAGCTAACAACTGGATGTAACTTCAGCTCCAGGAGCTCCAACTGCCTCATCTGTCCTGCATGGGCATTGCATGACATGGGTGCATTTGCCTACATGCAGGCAATACAGTCATACACACAAAATAAAAATAATTTTTAAAATGTTTATCCATTTTTTAAATCCATATTTTTTTCTTTGCTGCATGTATGTTAGTACATCATACGTGCCTACACTGTCATGAGAGTTCAGAAGAGGGAATCAAAACCCTGGAACTGGAGTTTACTGCCATGAGGGTATTGAAAACTAAAAACTGATCTTCTTCAAGAGCAGTAAATGCTCTTAATAGCTGGGCCATATAAAACATTGTGTGTGTGTGTGTGTGTGTGTGTGTGTGTGTGTGTGTGGCTCTAAGAGTAAGGAACATTGTAGTTAAGGAATAGAAGGAAAGCTGTGTTTATTACTATTAAATAGTATAATATTCAAACATTTTCAAATTAGCATTCACCTTAGGATCTGTCGAAACTATAACATTTTTATCATTAGCAAGGTTTTTAAATGGAATAAGATGCATCATCTTTTATTTTCTTATTGTGAAATTATTTAGGTTACAATAAAACACTCAACAATACAACACCAAATTCTATTTATTCCCAATATTAATGTTTTTTATTAAACTTTTCAGAAGTATCCTAACTCAAGTGGCCTATAGTAGAATACACTCTAATACCAGATGGAGTATCACAAAATGAGTATGAGGCATTAATTATCTGAAAACTCAAAATGAACTGCTTCTCATGATACCTAGAGATTTTAATGAAGAGCGTGCATATGTTCTTCCTGCTAATTGAAGATGAGTTTCATCTTTAACTTATTTAATCCCCTGAGAATTTTAATCATAAGAAAGTAAAAGCTTGAAAAGAATTTTTAAAACCCAAAAGAGACCTTCCTTCAGTGCTGCCTATTGAATATAAAATTAATGAATGATTTTCTTTACAAGTGATTGTGATGAATATGTAATATACATGAGATAAATACACGCATATATGATGTAATAGTTCATAGAACTATAGGCAATAATTTTCACACCAATTAAAAGTATATAAATTACATATATGAAACAGCACTAGATCTTGAGATTTGAAGTTAATAATTTAAAGATTTATTTTTGAAACTTTTGTTTGAAAATTTTACAAATTCATATATTGTGTTTTAATCAAATGCCCATTCTCCCCTCCAAGTCCTACCCTATCCATCCCACTAATTTTCCCTCCCTAATTCATGGGCTCTGTTTTTGAGAATACTGTGTTCACTGAGAGCTCCCTGTTTGTGCACTGGTATGGGATTCAGTGCTGAAGCATGCATATCCTGTCTGGGGTCACATCCTTGAAGATAACTGAGTCTTCTTCTCCCAACAGCCATAAATATCCAGACATACTTCAAACAGTAATGGAACTTCATGAACGCTTCCCCTATCCATGCTGGGAATTTTGACTGGTTTGATCTTGTGCAGGTCTTATGCATGTAGTCACACACACGTAGCTCATTTGTGGCAGCAGTAGCTGGAGGAGGAACTGAAGCTAATCTCTCACATCTTCAAGCAGGCACAGGAAGCAAGAGAATAACTTGAGATCCAGCAGGGCTTAAGAACTCTCTAAGCACACCTCCAGTGACTTTTGCTTCCTCCAGCATAGCCACACTTTCTAAGACTTCCCAATGCAATGCTAACAAGTGGGGGCAAAATGTCATATGCTTGGAGCCTGTGTGGGGCATTCTCATTCAAACCATCACACATGGGAAAGTCTTTCATCAATTTTGGGAAATTTTCTGAATCCTGCTGAATAGCTTGTCCATACCACTATCCCGATAGTCTTCTCCTTCCTTTCTGCCTATGATGCATAAACTTGGTCTTTTCATAGTGCCCTACATTTCTTGTATATTCCATTCCTGAATTTTCTTCAATGTTTCATAATCTTTGCTTGAGTGGTCCAATTCGTCAACTTCAATGTCCAGTCTTGATATTCTGTTTTCCATTCTACTGGTGACTCTTTCTCCTGTCATTTCTAATTGGCTTACTGAGTGCTTCATTTCCTTTTTCATTTAAGTCTGAGTTTTCTTCAATATTTCTAACCCTTTTGTGAAATCAGTCAGAAGTTTATCCTTATCTTCTTTTAGTTCTTTGATTTGTTTGTATGTTCTTTACATTCACTGAATTCTTTGACCATGTTTGATTGTTCTTTTAAATTTTGTGCCCTGGGTTATCTCTAGGGGGTTCTCATTGTAAAACCCCTCTATCAGACTGTTGGTGATTGGTGGAGACATTATCTAGGGTTTTTATATTATTTTTGTTGTTATTTTGTCATGTAAATTTCTTTTGTTGTTTCTGATTCTGTTGTGAGACTCAAGCCTCCCTTTGTAGAGTGTAAGTCTGTTTCTGTTTGTATACTTGCTGTGCCTTTGTTGTTTTCTTGTTGAGTATGAAAAGCTGAATGGCTTATTCTTCAGGTTCTCTGTTTTAATTTTATATTGGAGGGACCAGACGGCTTTAGCCCAGCTACTCAGAAGGTTCCACAGATGCCCAAGTCAGTTGAGAGTAAGAGCTCTCAGGCCTCCACCTGTGGGCCCCTCTAGTCAGCAGACACTGCAGGATGATTTGGGAAGCTTAATAGGTGGAGTCTGGATTCAGGTGATCTCAGGCACTTTGCAAAGTTCTGGTCCCCACTGAAGGGCAGGGAAGCCTAACCTTGCAGTAGTGGGAGTGGGTGTAGGCGGTCTCAGTATAGTGAGATGAACATGGCACCATTTGGAAAGCTCATTGCCACTCAGATTTAAGAGTAGTCCAAAGACTGGGGTGCTAAGAGCAAAAGCAAGCCTGTGCCCAAGTTTATAAGGAGAACAGGATGTGGGGTGGGGAGATTGGAATTGTACAGGTTGTGGGGGAGTCAAGGCATAATGAGTAAAATCAGACTTACCAGGTAAGATGGCTGTTCTCCGGAATCCCAGGCAAGTTAGTTTTGGGACAGCCAGAATAGAAGGAGGGTCTGAGGTATGCAAAGACATGTTGGGGGTGGGGGCAGCCTGTGAAGAAACTAGACTGAAGGAATGAGCTGTTCTGGGTGAGTGGGATCAGGACATAGTGGGTGAGTCTGGTCTAAGAGAGTAATTCATCAATGAATGATCTAACACCAGCTTCAAGATCAAATAACCACATTTATGGCCAGCACAGCATAGGACTTTCATGCAGTATTGGCACTTTTATCTTGAGGGCAATCAACAGCTACCTAATTGGACTAAAAGTGCACTCAATTGGAAGACACTCAAATGTGATACTGTAAACTTAATCAAATACAAATGGCTGCAGAGGACAGATCATAAGAAAAACCCCAAGACTGCCACATTCATAGACTAATGTAATTTCTTACTATGTGCAAAATATGTATCCTTATATTTACAGACGAATATTAGTCACCTCTCATCAAGAAGCTTCTTTTTAAGCAGATGGAGACTATTACTATGTATCACAACTGATCACACACAGACATTGTCTATGAAGTGCCCAGGCCTATGTGACACATCTACAATGCAGTCTCTACATCTAAGACACACAGAACCTAGTGACCTACTCTTGAATCTCTCAAATCTCATTAATGAACTTCCTTTGTACAATAGAAGACCAAAACACAAAAGGTAACAAATGGCTAAAGCCTAGAGATTGAGAGTCTGCAAAACGCTGGCCCTTGGACAGGGCTTTTACATTAAACCTTATCCACCCATGGCTCAGGGAGCACTGTGGAAGTGGGGACAGAAAGATTGTAAGAGCCAGGTGGAAATACAGTCCTACAAGCTACAGGGAACCTAATCATATGAATCTACAATAATGGTGTCAGTATACATAAGCCTTGTGTAAACTCATGCAGACAAAAACACAGCATAGAACTGGATGAATGGACCCCAGACCCCAATCTCAGCTAAGAAATATGGGCAACTGATTACTGTTGGGTGAGGTAGAGCTGATCTTCCTAAAATGAGGGATTCTAGATAAGCTGGTTAGACCTCAGTAGATGACCTTGCGCTAAGGTACAACTGCAGACACTGACTTGACACAGTAGGCCTTAACACAAATTACACAATGTATGAATTCCAGTGTGGTGCTATGGGAATGTGCCAGTGGGGACTGGGATATAAAGATGATTGAGATTGATTGAGATTTTCTGTATGAAATATTAAAAAATTTCAATAAAAACAAATTAAAATACATACATATATAAAAATAAATTATATAAAAGGAGTTCACAGTACTTACAGAATACTGATCAAAATGTTTCTAAATACTGCTTCAATGGAATTTGGATGAATTTTCAAACCTTCAAAACACCCAAATAATTGATACGTGGATGTTGGAAGATGACAGATTCAAGTTAATTTAACAAAATACAGAAAATAAAGTTTAGCAAATGTTCAATTTACTGGAAAAGGTTTATATTCCAGCTTAGTGTTCAACATTCTGGGGGAGAAACTTATTATCATTTTAATCATAGCATGGAACTGGAGCGAACACCAGAAAATTAATTGTTTTGATGTTTCACTGACAGTAATAATATTTGAAGCTGTGAGCACCCACTGTAGTAGTTATTTGAAGGTGAATGAGCCTCCAGAGTAATCCAAAGTAATGGTGATCATTCCTCACAGGAGCTTAAAAGTTACATCTTGTGTTGTACTTTTTTTTTTTTCTTGACTTTTTCCTAGTACTTGTGAATTTTTTTTCAATGTGGGCATTGATCACTTGGATATTCATTTCTGTCTAAAGCACAATGGAAAAGCAAGGGATAAAAAACATCAAATGTTTGTTCTTTTACTCTGTAGTACTGGGCCTGGGATTCTCATCTCTCACATTGCTAAATTTCTGCCAGTTAGAGGACTCCAGTGAAGGCTGAAGGGCAGTGGGAAAGCAAAAGCAACCGCGAGCCATTCTCAGTTTTCTACATGACTTCTGGTACAGGGATGGCCACACATCACACTGAACCTCGGCAATCTCATTTCTTCCAGGTCCATTCTTGATGGAATCACAATGACTCCCAAGTTTGAAAACATCACTTTCTTCTGTTTCCTGCCAACTATAGGGACAGGATTCTTTTAGTTACTGTCCTGTGGGTTATATTACTTTCATTTTGTGCTGTTTATTCATGTAGCCCAAGTGACATTTTTGAAACAGCTCTTACAATTACTACCTAGTTAAATGCTCCTTTCAAATAAAGAACTGAGCTCCTGTGCACCTCTCTTTCTTTCTTTTTTTTTTTCTATCTTGGGAAATCTGAAAAGTCTCATTAAGCATACATAGATACCCATTTTAAATATAAGAATAACACTGGGAAGGCCTGCAACTGTGCATGCTAGGTTGAGAACATGATTTAAAATCTTTAAGGCAAAATAATTGATAAATCTATAACTGCTTTTCCATGTTTCTAAGTTCTACCAAAACAACGTTGTAAAATGTCTTCATGGGTTAGCAAGATATCCCAGTGGGTAAAAGTGCTTGGCATGCAAGCCTGAAGATCTGTTTGAGTCTTTAGAACTCTGTTAAAAAAGCAAGTTGTAGCAGCTCAAGCATCTTCACACCTAGAGCCCCTACCAAAGGGTGGGAGGTGAAGAAATGGGAATCTACAGAAGATCATGCTCCCACCAGCCTGGTGTATAGCAATGGGGAAGGAGGAAAGGGAGAAAATGACACCCAATGACTGTCCTCTCCCTTCACAGGTTCGCCCATTCTCCACAAAAATACATACATACAATCACATATCACACATCAGCTGCACACATGCACACACTTTCCCTATACATGAGAATTCTTTTTGAAATGTGGGCATTGATCACTGGAATATTCACTACTGTCTAAAACACAAGGGAAATGCAAGGGATGAAGAGGCTAAAAAATGTCTTCGATTAAAGTTCCATATTCTGACTTATATCTTATATTTTTTAATAAACAGGTAAATAAATAAAAATAAGTGCTCATAAAACATTTCTAGAAATAAATATATCCTTTTACCTATGATATTAACACATATTTTCTAAATCATTATACATTGTAACACATACAAATCTTTCTATGTATATTCACAACCTCACATTTCTTAATTTTGTCAAAGAATTTGCTACAGAGAGCATCTATTTTGAAAGGATTATAAAGTCATATATCTATAATTAAGAATCCATTATTCTATTTATATGCTTTTTAATAAAGTTTTACTTAAAGCATATTTATTCACAGCTAATGCCTAATTTTAGCCTTTCCTGTAAGCCTCCTAGGATTGTCAAATTTTACTTTCACATGCACTCATTTATAATCCTGTTTTCAGTGCACAAGGAGTGCGTTTGGTGCCACTGTTCTGTTCAAACTCTCATGAATAAAATCTTCCAAAGGCCTATGTTGCTTAATTCAATATCAAAACAGACTGATCTTTCTCTGATTCTCACAAACATTGGCACAATGTCTATTCCTTCCAGAAACCTCTTCCAGCCATGATTTTTCAATTCTCTTCTTTGCATTCTTGCTCTTCCACACTCATAAAATGACAGGCCTGATTTTCTGTTCACTCTTCATGCACACAGCCATTTTAGTCCAGTTCTATTCTAGATCACTTATGCTCTTTTCTTATCCCTGTTTATATCTTTGAACTAATAAGCTCCTTGTCCTCTTTATTCACATAAAACTACTTTCTTACAGCTTGAGCAGTTTTCTCAGAGACAATTCACAAATCCTTCTCCCTCTCTGCCAGTGACTCTCATTCCTCTAATTGATGGTGTTAAAATGTATTTAGCATATTGTTGTATTTAGATTGAGAAAACCTAGGTTCAAATGCAAACTGTTCCCAACAGTTAATGATCTTGTAGCATACAGGTGAAAGCATTGCATACATGTAATAAAAATTGTTAGAGAAGTATACTCAAATTGTTGTGGGGGAACAGAAGAATGAATTATTCTGTGCAAGTGTTCTTTGAACATCTGTGTGGTATCACATTAGAGACAGAATTTTTTAAAAAGTTCATGAAAACCAATGAAAGATTGTTTTAGAAAGAAATAGCAATTCGCAATGTGACTTGGAAATGATTATTTATACAAATCCCAGCATGAATGGTGGAGGGGCCCCAAGACCTCAGTCATAGTGGGGGAACTATGGAAGTGATGGGTGCTGAGAGGGAAAGTCACTTTCCTTTCTGGACATGGCCACTGGTAGGTTGCTCATGCCCCAGTGGAGAGCCCCATACCCATGCAAATATGGGTGATAGTAATTGGACTTGGAAATTATTAATAGTAAACAAGGACATAGTTGGGAGAATGACAGGGTTGGGGAATTAGAGGGAGTTGGAGGGAGAGAATAAAGGATGAATATGATCAAAATACACTGTATAAATGTATGAACATTTCAAAGACTAAATGAAAAATATTTCAAAATATATACTCTAGGAATTTGTATCTCACTAATTTATTTATGGTTTATTTACTAGAATTCATATTCCATATTAAGGACATTTCTGCTTCATTCACTGAGATAATGACAGTTTCTATGAGAATGATTTTCATTTCTGTAGCTTATGACGATTTTTTTTGGTAGAGTCGCAATGGCATAAGTTTCCCCTAATAAATCTGTTGTTTTGAAAAATATTATTTCTTTGTTTAGTTAGTGAAATTGGACTAAATTTACTCTTTTGTTTTCTTGAAAGATTGTTGCTACGGTACTTAAGTTTGTGGATGCTCAAGTCTCATATAAACCAATATACTAATACCACCTAATCTACATATATCTTCTTTTATCACTTAAATTACCCCTGATTACTAACAATAACCAGTAAAGTAAATGTTGTATAAATAAGAGTTGTTATGCATTGTTTGTGGATTAAGAAAGAATAAAAGATATCTGTACATCTTCATTACAGAAGAATTTTTGATAAACAATGGTTATGGCTATTTGAGAGACAATCATAATGGAACAAGATTCCTACACAATGGGCAATTCACTTCAGTTATGAATACAAGAAAATTTTGAGAGAACTGCTTTACAGCATATATGATGTATACTTATATAAACAATTATAGTTTGTAGTTAAAAATGTGCTTAAAAATTCTATTAAAATACGCACTCACTAATGTCTCCTAAACCTGCTCCTTTCTTCTGTACAAAGAATATCCCAATAAAATAAATGATAAATATTTGTCAGTGATTAGTAATGAATGGAAAATAAATTACATTAATCCCATTTCATATGTTATTTCATTGCAAATATTAAAAGACATTTGGAGAATGAATGATTATAAATTATTTACAATAGTTTATTTTCAACTTACAGACAGTGGCTTAAAGAGATATAATGGACTGAATCTTGCAGCTCAAACTTTCCAGGAATTACAGCATAAGAAAATATGCATATGGTGTCCTACAAAAGAATAAAAATTGCTGTAGAAATACTTTGTTCCTCTGGATTGTTTATTTTATCCTCTATGGAATCCATTCTGTATAAGTGATTTCCCTGTAACATGTGGTACCTTTTCATTGTTTGTGGAATTCATTTTGTATTGCTTTTATATTAAATGCCAAATTCAGTAACCACAAGTGCTAAACATGTTCATTTCTTTGATATTCCTGGAGAAAGTTAGTATTCTTAAGCATAAGCAATTGTGTCTCTAAACTGGCTACTTAAATACTTTATGTACTTAGGTTTCCTTCATGTATCTTTAGCATATATTTTAGGAAAAAACCACAAGTCAGTTACTCACTGAATTTTATATACAGATATAGATGAGTTTTTGTTAAAATTTAGAATTTTTTTCAAGCATTATTTTACTATGGCTATTAAACTTCATTAGCATTGATCAAATGACTGCACAAATAGCCTATTGAAACTCCCAAGGTGTACAAGAGAAAGAAGCATACAAAGCCAAGGCAATGAAACACTTTAAAACAAGAAAAAAATGTCCAGAATTGTGAAAAGCAAAGTCATATGTGAAACAGCTTAAATAACATCAATTTTCTCTTTTACTAAACCATCACAGAGTTGGCAAGTTAAGGCAAGAAAATGAATAAAAGCTTAATGTATAAACATAAGCTGGGATAGGAAGGGACTCCCAAACATTTGTATTAGAACTTCTTAATAGCAGAGTTGAATTTCCAAATCTAGAGTCTTAAAGAAATGACATCAGCTTCAAGTCCTGTGGTCTTCACCAAATTCAAAAGTGTCTAATTTAAAGGAAATAAAGAAGACCAGTAAAATGAAAAATTATTAATACATTCACAGCTCAATTTATTGTTTTTGTTTCATAATTTTAAATATATTTTGTTATTTTTATTTTATGTACTGAGTGTTTTGCCTGCATATATGTAAGTGTACAGCATGTGTGCAATGCCCACAGAGGCCAGGAGACTGTATAGAATCCCCTGGAACTGGAGATATGAATGGTTTTTGGCTGTTATGTGGGTTCTAGAAATCGAACCTGTTTCCTCTGGAAGGACAGCAAGTGTTCTTAACCACTGAGTCATCTCACCATCTCCTTTCAGAATTTTATATAATTTATAGAAAATATTACTTTTCAGTTTGTAATTGTCTGTCACAACTATCCAACGCTATCATTGTGGCATGTGGGAAGCTTTTTCATGTCTCAGAAAGTTTAGGCTGCCATTGAAACCTCCACAAATTGAGTGGCTCATTAATAACAGAAATGGATTTCTCATAGTATTAGTGACTCTGAAATCCATGAGCATAATCCTGCCAGTTTCAGTGTATCTTGGTTCATAGCTGGCAACTTCTGTGTCCTCATGAAATGAAAGGACTAACAAGTTGTCTCAGTTTTTAGAAGATCATGAATTCCACCTGTGTGGGTTCCATCTAATCACTTTCTGAAATCCTCGTCTCTAATAGTATCGATTTTGGATAAATAAATTTCACCATACAAACATTAGGATGATAACACAAGCATTTGCACCATTTCAGGAGTCATAGAAAATAAATTACTATGATTGTGTACCAAAGTAACTTTAAGAATCCAGAATTTCATGGGTTTAATTTGCCAATAAATTATTTTAAATGATTTTGACCATCATAAAATATAAAAGGTGTTCTTAGCTTTTGTTCTGTACAAAATAGGGAGCAGTCAGGATCAGGCCATATGTCACAGGCTGCAGCCAAACTCCATTTTTTAATTTTTTCATTTATTATTTTTATTTTATGTGTATGAATGTATTGCCTGCATGTGTGTGAGCGCACCCATGTCATGCAATGCCACAGAGGTCAGAAGAGGGCTTTGGACTCCCCCGGAACTGGAGGTAAAGACAGTTCATAGCCCTCATGTAGGTGCTGGGAATCAAACCCAGATCCTCTGCAAGAGCAGTCAATGATCTTAACAGTTGAGCCATCTCTCCAGCCCCCAAACTCCATTATTTTTAAGGTTTAAAGGCCAGTCACTATCACTCACTATCCTATCCAGGCTGAATAGGCTCCAGGGGATGAACTCACACTGAGAGACATCTAGGGACAGAAAGTAAACTCAATAAACCATAACATATATGACAGAATGCAGGAAATTCAGCGAGGGAACTATTTGGCTGGTACAGATTGGGGAGGGGTATCTATAGATTAAGATGATTAAGATATATTGTGTATTAAGATATATGTTCAAGATGTATTGTATGAAATGTACAAAAATTCAATAAAAATACACATTGAAAAAATAGAATTTTGTTTATGTTGTACATTTGTTTTACGTTTAAGAAATTTAAGCAAATACTGATGGATTGTTTAAACAGGTATTTTGAGTTTTTAAAAAGTGTAGATTATCCTTGAGCTCATCTCAATAACCTTTGTAAAAATTCTTCTTTGAGGTTTTTTATTTAATGAGTTGTCAACCCTTTTTAGTTCAGAAAAATTAGCATGACTTTTTATTGGGGCCCCATCGCCCCCTCCACACACACAATATTTCATGCATTCTGTTATATATGTTAAGTTCTATTGAGTCAAGTTTGTGTCCCCAGATGTCCTTCAGGACTGGATTCCAATATCGTCCTAATTTGAAAACTTTTCAAAATTTAAAAACAGTTTTCATAAAATTTGGTAGCATCTCAGTGGTTGGTTTAGTGTCATACACCTTAGTACTTTATAGTCCCCTGGAATCATACTAGAAATGCAAACTAAGCTACCAAGCCAGACAAAATTCAATGCAATCTATCCCTTAAGAAATAATTCTTAAATAAATTGTAATGTAAGAACTTCTGTTGTAGCATACAATAAACAATTAGAAGTTAAAAATAAATTATTGAAAATATGCCCAATTAAGGAAAGTTCCTTATGTGACTGGCAGATAAGTTTATCTAAGACAATATAACCCAATGTATTCTTGGGGTAAGAAAGCATCATGTCTTCTTCTGCCATATGGTCACCAGAATAGTAGCCTTCTACTTGACATGTGTTCCTCAAGCACTATTTTATAGATAAAGAGAAATGTTTTTCTATAGAAATGCTGTCAGAGAGATTCATGGAAATTATGTTCATATGGATTGTAAATAATTTAGGTGGTTAAATTTTTGAGAGATGCTTTCTTGGCTATCACATGGTTGTTTTCTTTTAATGCCATCTGGATGTATGTTGTGGAAGAGACCTTGAGGATCTTGAGAGTTGGAATAAACAACACTGGACATTAATAATATTACAGGCTGTCTCAGAAAATGTGTTGTTGTTGATCAAAACTATTGTTTTCATGTAAATTATGAAGTCTTCAGACTCCATATTTAGATTATCTATTTTACAAATGCATTTTTGGTATCATTAGCTATAAAAACTGAGCAGGTTTTTTATTCAATAAGATATATTTACTCAGATATAGAGATTAACAGTGGCCCCTTCATGGAATTACTCATATCTATATTACTCCATTTAAACTCTTTATCTTTGCTGGGCAGTCTGGCCCCCAAATGTCTACAGAACTCTCCACATCAATGAATATTCTGAGAATATTTGCAGTAATCATAAAATGACAATTGTATATAAAACTGTCCATGAAGTAATTGAAGAGCATATAAGTGTATTAAACATTAAACAATTCCATTTATAGGAAAATAAATTGTTCCCATGGCATTACAAAGTAGAAGATGCTGCCTAGAGAATTCATGACTAAGCTAAAATTAAAGATAAAAATAAAGTGCTCTAAATGGTAGTGAGAAATGCATTTTCCTTATATTAGTCCCTCCCATTAGACACACATACTCTTAGAATTTGCCTGTTTGTAAAGTCACATATAAAATAGTTTTTATAGCTTCATGTTTGACAAGAAAAATGAACATATTGAGGAGCTAAAATAAATGCTTGGTTGTTTTCCTACATTTTAATTGCTTACAAAATTAATGAGTATTTTTAGTACCTATTATATGTTAATCATGTGCTATACTCTAGGGACATAATCAGTGAGAAAAAAAGGACAACATTTTAGTCATCATGTAGCTTTCTTTTCAGTGGCTAAACATAGCCAACATATACAATATTCCAAATGGACTTTTTACCACTTAGTAAACTTACAAGATGTGTTCTATATTCTTCTTTTAACCAAAGAGGTGAATTAGCAGGGAGGACTGAAGTAAACTGCTTAAGATGAAACAGCTGGTGATAAGGACATTTGGGTTCTAAACTGACTTAGTCAAGGATACAGAAAGTTTCAAAAATATGCTTCCAAACACAAAACTTGGTAGTTATTTCTTCCCAAATTTCTAAAAGCGCTGCTGTTCCCTATAAATGAATTTCACAAGTCTATTATTTTTAGTAAAATCACAATCCAATGATGACAGACTTTATGATGAACAAGATTAACCAGTACAGGTAAAATTATAATTGGTAAATATGATGTTATAGGCAGATATTAAAGCCCTTTGGGGGAAGTATTTTCCTTAGAAGTTATAACCTAGGAGAACTAGAACAGGGTGTCTAAACAACCACATTGTTATCATTGAGAAAAATGTCTTATAGGTATATAAGCATAAAGAATAAGCATAGATTTCAATATATTTTCATTAACAAATTTCAATATTGTTCTATTATTTTGTTTTCTACAAGTTTGGGGATTAAAGAAATTGAAACCCTCAAGCATAATAGACAAGATTCTGTTACTGAGCTGCATAAATAACCAAAAAATGGATTTTGAATTAAATATTACTTAGCTGACATGTAATAACAATAGTACCAGTATTGAATCCTAAATAATGAACAGGGACTTTTGGAATTTATTCACGATTCATGAATTTTCTTGGGGAAATGTGAACAACTGTCTGTTCACCTCAGACAGAGCATAAATAACAGACTAAAGAAACAAGTTCATTCTAATTTACCTTGACCGGCCAATGAGATTGTGGAGGCTGTATACAGGTGCATGTATAACAAAAAGGCAGTTGCACGAATAAAAAGTTCAACAACATGGCTGATGAATCACAAATGGTCTCAGGAGATCCCTAATCAAATTTCAGCCAACTACATCACTGTATTTTTTCAGCAATTGTTCATAGCTTATATAATTTGCTGAATGGTCTTGTGAGTCTTGTAACTTGAGTTTGGTAAGTTTCATTAACTTCCTGTGTCTCATAAACCTCCCTTCAGCAGGGAACGTTTCAGTTGGAAAGAAATAGCTATATAACACTCCTCCCATCCTCTAGTCCCTCCATTCTTCCTGCTCATTCTTCCATGACATTCCCTGGACCTAGAGGGAATGACATAGATTGTGTGATGATATAGTTTATGGCTGAGAGTCAGACTCCTAAACCATAGTGAAAACACTTATTCTCATCAGCTTCATTAGTTATGGGTCTCTAAAATTACTACGCACTGCAAAGAGAAAAGAAATTCTGTATAACCAAGACTGACAAGAGCGTAATCTATGCATATAATTTCAAGCACTGGAGGGAACTTTAGAAGGCACATAACATTCATTTTACAAAGAAAATCACAGTTGCTTTCCAACTGGGAATCATGACCTCTCTGGCTATGGACATTCGTCCTGACTTACAGAACTAGACAAGAGTTCTCTCCTGTGGAGTGGGCCTTAATTTCAATCAGAAATCTGGTTGCTCACACCCATAATAATTCTGCTCTTGCACCAGTGGGCACATCCTGAATGGCATATTGGTGTTGCAACACTCATACTCCAAATGTGAATGAAGTTCTCAGTGAAAACTCACCCATAGCCTTCAGGCAAAGCAAATGCAACCAGTGGGGAGAGAACATCTATTTCAGTCACAGCCTGTTTTCTATTCCTGCAGTCAAAGCTTGCAATTTCTTCTGTAACAGAGTCTCACCATCTAGTTTTGAGACACAACAAACATCAGTGACAATTGATTTTACGGTTTGGGGGGGTCTCTGAGCCCTCCCTAGTTAATAATTCATAAGTGAGAGAAATCCAGCTCTGGAACTGGAATTTTTATCCAACAGTCCTGTGGCTTTTATGAGTGCTGTTTTCTTACCACACAGTGCATCCATTCAAATTCTTTGGCTGCTATTGCTACTGTTCTACAGATTCCTCTTCCAAATCTTTAAGACTCACAGGATTAATTCAGGGTTACTATTACAAGTGAATGCTTCTTGTGAGAAAGACATAATCTCTGAAATATCACCAACAACTCCAGGCAAGTGTCAACTGTTATTGTGATTCAAAACCTAGGGTGAGATTTTAAAAATTCAGTAAGGTCGAATGCAGCATCAAAAGATTTTAACACTAATTTCTATCAGTTATTTCATCCCAAGAGTAATGCAGTAGATGGTGAATATAATCTGTCTAACCATCTATAATCCATATTAACTTTCCATGAGTCAATTTATCTCCTCATCCTTTTATGCTCTCATGGGGCTGTTGTCAATCTTCTACAATTTTAGTTCTATGTGCTGGCTTACGTTGCTCAACCTGTCTCAGGGTGAAAGGAGAATAGGTTTAGTCTTTACCCAACAATGCTTGCTGCAAGATCTAGGTCCCTACAGGCCTGAGGGACTGAAAGATCTTCCCATTCCATTGACTTCATCTGGCTGCTGAAAATGCTCTGGGATGGGTAAAGAACTTACATCTACAGTGTACTTGATTGAAGGGGAGTATGTACACAGCATTGTTTTAGAGGATAATTTGCCTCCTGGAGCACAAGGTTAATCTTTCTTTTGTTAACTTTTATTTATTTTTATGTTTATGGGTGTTTTTCCTGTCTGTGAGTGCACCCCTGTCATGTAATATCCTTGGAAGCCAGAGGAGGGCATCAGATCTCTGGGAACTGGAGTTATGGACAGATGCTGGCTGGTATGTGGGTGTTGGGATTTGAATTGGATCTTTTGTAACAGCAGCTAATACACTGAGTCACTGAGCCATCTCTCCAGCTCCAAGCTTAATCGTTTCTATATGCACCATTTTATCGTGTGTGTGTGTGTGTGTGTGTGTGTGTGTGTGTACTGAAGTTTTTAAAACTCTCAGAAGCTCATTGATAGAATATTTAACTTTCTGCTATTATTACCCTCTAAAAACTCTACTCCAACACAAAACTTGCATCATTTCCTTTAGAGTGTCTATATTTCCTGCAAAGTCATCGGCTAATTCTGAGGATAGCTTCGGCTTGTCTTTGTTCCATTCCTTCTTTGTGGTCAATATGTTTTTGGTTTAGTGACTAAGCCTCAGTTGAATCTCTTATCTTCCACAGACAGGACAATACAACTACTCCCATGCTTGCTTGAAGTCCAGTCTATATAAGCTACTTTCAGGGAGTATACAGTTCATTGCTATTTGGAAGCATCTAAACATCTCTGTATTTGTGTGTGTGTGTGTGTGTGTGTGTGTGTGTGTAATAGATCTGTGTTCATCAAGGAGATATGCCACCACATTACCCTCAGAGGAAAATAGCCGTTCTTGGATTCCTTCTAAGAAGTTCCACTCTCAAATGGATCAGCGTTGATTTCATGTGTTATCATTTACATCAGGGGCATACTACCACTGCTCCAGCAAATATTCATGCCATCTCGAGCTAACGGGAGAAGCTTGCCATACTGGGATTGCTCAGCAGATGTTTGGCATTCAAACAGATCAGCCTCAGATGAATTTCTTGTCACCTGTCATACTGTCCATGGAACTATTCCTCTTCTGTTTATCTTTGGTTCTTTTTGCACTATTTAGGTACATTTGTATTGCAATTTCAGGTACATTTGTATTTGCCAATTTCCTGAGGATATGTGAACAGATGCCTATGACCTCAGATGTACTAAGATAACAGACCAAAAATAATATACTCTACCCAAGTCTAGACTCTTAAGCAAACACATTTACTTGTATTACCTACAAGGTCATGTATGAGGGGTTAAATATAGGAGCAGGAGATATTCAAAGACAACTACATCACCAAAGAGCCCTCCCCAGCATTGTGATAACTTATAAAAGATGCACCTCAGTTGCTTCTAACCAGTTTCAAGAAACCATGTCCTCAAATCTCCTGAGCTTGAACTATTGTTTGCTATTCACATAATCTTTGCAATGGGTCTTTTGAATCTTGGAAGTTTCTGAGCTTCCTGAGTCTTGTAAATTTTTTGAGTTTCCTGAGCATGGTAAGTTTGATTAACTTACCGATTTTATGACCCTACCTCCTAGCTCCAGGACAGTGTCTTTCAATTTGGAGCAAATAACTACACAACATCCCAAATCATATCCTTGGCTATATTTCATATTAGCTGCATATCGTGTAATCATTAATGCCTTTGGACCAATGTGCAGATTATTTTTGAGTATAATTATTATTTATAAATACATTCAGATGTTGCTTAGAGGAGGCATTAAACTCTTTCTAATGCACCATTTTAATCAGCAAAATTAGCTTACAAATTGCATGCATTTGCCAATTTTAGGCATGGCTTATTTCAGAAAAAAAGTTTATAATGTTAATAAAATTATTCTCTATTCAGCATATTAGAGATTCGTTTTCAGAATGTCACAATGTTATTTGAAAATCTGCCTAATAAGTACCTTTTAATGGGTTATGTTCACTCTCAGTAGCTCTCAGATTTCTAAATGTTTCACCTTTTATTAGATTTGTTAGTTTACCAATATGACTTTAAAATTTTTACTTATTCTGCTCTTTTGAGGATAATATATATATTTTTATTAATGTCAGTTCTTAATAGAGTAACAGTAGGAATCTTGCCTAAGCATTTAAAGTTGAAGGACAACATGACAAGATATAGTACAACCTTTTAACAAGTATACATTATGATCCATGTATTTTTAATGAATAAAAACATATTTTTTGAGAATGTTTATTTGTTCATCTTCATTTATTATTTTATTTGCATAACTCACAGATGTCTAGAAATTGTATGCTTCTTTTTGTGGTGCTAGGAGTCAAAGGAAGGGTTTTGTACATACTGATCCATTGCATTACCCACAGTCCAGATATACTTATTTTTATAAATGCCCTAACTTTTCCCAAGTCTCCAATTCTACTAGCATCAAAGAAGACATTAATATGGTTAAACAAAAACAAATATTGCTTGACATTACAGAGGTGTAATAGAAAAAATATTTAGGGGATACAATGTGATGCTTGAATATGTAATCAAGCTAATACCATGATTTTAGTGTTACAGGTTTAATTTGGGATAAGAATATTGTAGATATAACCTGTTAGCAAATATCAGGTATATACTATATTATTAATAAACTGTGATCATCAAAGTGTATTGATCTTTATTTCCTCTCATTATGCCTGAATTGCATATGCTTTTTGTAGTAACTTCCCACTACTCAACCCATTTCTAACTACCTTTATACTTTCAGGTATCGAGTTTGGTTTATTTTATTTTTAATAAACAATTTGAGAATTTTATACGTGAGTACTGCATTTACCTCACTTCTACACCTCACTCTTTTATCTGAACTTTTCCCACGTGCCCCTTCTTACTCTGCTTTTAATAAACTCATTACAGTTGTTACATATATAAAGTCTAACTCCATTTAGTTGTGCTCATATGACCACTTGGGACTGTATAACCTATCTGGGAGCCAGTGCCTCAAGGAAACTAATTCATTTTCTCTCTCTCTCTGTCTCTCTGTCTCTGTCTCTCTCTGTCTCTCTCTGTCTCTGTCTCTCTCTCTTTCTCTCTCTCTCTCTCTCTTCCCTCACCATCTAGAAGTAGGACTTTCTGAAATATCCCTGTTCTAGCTTGTTTCTTCATTGCTGCGAAAAATCTCTCTGACCACTACCAACTTGGAAAAGAAAGAGTTTATTCAACTCACATCTCCCAGGTCACAAGTTATCACTAAGGGAGCCCAAGGGAACCAAAGGTAGGAACTCAGTGCAAGAACCTGGTGACAGGAGCTGAAGCACAGACCATGGAGGAATGTTGCTTTCTGACTTGCTCTCCTGGCCCCAGCTCCACCTGCTTTTTTATGCAACATAAGCCCACCTGCCCAGTGGTTGCACCACCAACAGTGGGCTGCCCCCCACATTACTCAACAATCAAGAAGATGCCCATAGGTATGGCCCAAGGCCAATCCAATTTAGGAAATTCACAAATTGATGCTCCCTCCACCTAGATGTGTCAAGTTGACAACTAAAACTCTCCAGTACAATCCCCCATCCACATTGGCACATTGGCATGTCATCTGATGTTATCATTAGGCAGGTCATGCTTAGGCTACCATATTGTTGCTGTTTCATGGGTATATCTTCACTGTTATGTCTATACAACTCAATCTAGCAGCAGTTTTCCTAATCATCTGACTCCTACAATCTTTCCACCCCCTCTTCTGAGATGGTCAATGAACTGTAGGTGTAGGAGCTGCACTGCATATTTACCAATTGGGCCTGGGAAACCTATAATCACTTATTCTCTGCATTTTGACTAGTTGTAGATCTCTGTAATAGTCCCCAACTGTTACAAAAAGAAGTTTCTTTGATAAGGCCTGAAAGCTACACTTACCTGAGGGTAGAAGGATAAGGATTAAAATGTAGTTAGAAATTATATTGATTTAGGAAAATGGCAGTAGTAAATTCTCCTCTAGGCTCTATTACTTTTCCGGTCATGGGTATTTGGCAGTGTTTACAGTACCAGGCATGAATCCCCTGCTACTGGGCAAGCTTTAAGTCTAATTTTAATGCTAATTGTTATCCCTAAGATATAAGTTCCATTATTGTACCATTGGGGATATTTTTCTGGGCTAGTCTCTTGTAATCTGTAAACTTTACAGTTGGGTAGGACTACTGACTGTTTTTCTCCTTTGGCAGCTTCCATAGCAGCTACTGAGAGCTAGGCTTCAGGGAAGAGGCTTCCATGTCATTTCTAGCTGATTCCTCCAAGTCCTGTGTCCAAATTGTTTTTCTTTTCATCAATAAGGCCTTCCCTTCAAGTTCTGGGAGGCAACAAAGGGAAATGGCAAGAGCCTGTATTGTTTTGGGAGCATCTTGAACTACTTGGCCTGCATGTCAAAGGTAGGTTTCCCATGCTGTGCACTAGGGTTGTTGATAGATAGTCTATGAAGGAACACACACACACACACACACACACAGACTCACACATACATATTATATAACATGTTTCCAGTGGCTTTTTCAGGAATCCTTTTTGTTATTAATCTCTCCTTCCACCCCTGGCTTCCCTATTGTTCTGCCTCCTCAATCTCCATTTAAAGTCCCTAGCCCTTCCATTGTGCCCACTCCCCACTTAATATCACCTATGTCCAACTATCCCCTTCTACTTCTCTAGTTGTTGTTTCCATCTCCTAGCTATTGTGAAAAGAGTGGCAATAAACATGGCTGAGCAAATTTCTCTATAATAGGATGTTCTAGTTTTCCATTACAATAAAACACTGGCATAAGCCAACTTGGGGAATAAAGTGTTCAGTTCATTTTACACATCCCAGGTAACAATCTAGAGCTGAGAAAAGTCAGGGCAGGGAATCTGGGCAGGAAGTCAAAGCAGGAACTGAAGCAAAGTCCATAGAGGAACAGTGTTTACTGACTTCTGTCCTCTGGCTTCCTCATATAGCTCAGACCCACCTGACTAGAGTTGGTACTGCCCACAGCAGACTGGGCTATTCTGTATCTATTAGTAATCAAGAAAATGTACCATAGATCACTCTGATAGAGACAATTCCTCAGCTAAGTTTCTCACTTCCTAGGTATCTCTAATTTGTGTCAACAATAACTACCCATAACAAAGGATGTTGAATCCTTTGGATATTTGCCAAGAAGTAGTATAGGCTGGGTCATAAGATATATCTACTTTTAGCTTTTTGAGAATATTCCACACTTATTTCTGTACATGTGGACCCAGTTTGCAGTCCTACCAGCAGTGAATGGGTGTTCCCATTTCTTCATATCCTTACCATTATTTGTTGTCAGTTACTCTCTTAGACCTAGCCATTCTTACTGGATTACACTAAAACAATAAAGTACATTTAATTTGCATTTCCTTGATTATTAAGGATACTGAACTTTTGGAAGGTTCATACTCTTCAGGCCTGGCTGACCTGGAACTCACTAAATAGATCAGATTGGTCTCAAACTCACAGATATGCATCTGCTCCTGCCTCCTGAGAACTGGGATTAAAGGTGAGTGTCATCACCCATAACTATGCAGAACACTTCTTTAATTCATTTATTTTTATTTCATATGTGGGTGTGCTTTACCTGCATGTATGTAAGTGTTCTTCAGTGCCCACAGAGGACAGAAAAGATGTCAAATCCCCTGTCTGACTGGTGGTTGTTAGCCACCATATAGGTGCTGGGACTTAAACCCAGGTCTTCTGCAAGAGCAGCCAGTGCTGAAAACGCTGAGTCATCTCTACAATTGCCACAGAACACTTTGAAAGATACTTCTTAGACATTTTTATTTCTTCTTTTGAGACCTCTCTGTATCTGTAGCCCACAGTTTTCCTTTTGTATTGAATTTTTGAAAATTTCATACAATATACTTTCATCATTTTTAGGCCCCCTTCTCTAACTGCACCCCTCCAATTTCACTATATATATATACATACATATATCTTACAGAGTCCAATATGTGTCCCCAAATGCACTTCATGTGTGGTCATACACTGGATCATATTTAACATACCAAGAATGACACACTGAAAGAAAACACTCTCCCCCTCCCAAAAGCCATTTGTTGCAAGTAGTTCATCAGGTAGGATTGTTGTTTCTAACCCATTTGTCTATGCCTGTGTTGAGATTTGACTTGAGCATATGTTGTACGTGTGCATGTTGTCACCATTACTGTGAGTTCATATGAATAACTGACCATCTGTCTGGAAAATTTTTTCCTTGTGGTCAGCCACCATCTCTGGCTCTTGTAATCTTTCAATCCCTTCTTCTGCTGTGATTCCAGAGCCTTGGGAGGCAAAAGCTTGATATTTGTGCCCTATTCAGGGATAAGCAGTCTGTGGTCTCTTATTCTCTGCATGTTTCCCAGTTATGTGTCTCTGTATTAATCACCATTGACTGTGTAAAGAAGGTTTTCTTGTGAGAATTGATTGATATGTTAATCTATATGTAGAACAATAAGTCACTAGGAATTGTTATATATAATGATACATGCACACACACATATGTGTGTGTGTGTGTGTGTGTGTGTGTGTGTATGATATGTGACCTGTCTACCCACAGTTTCCTAGACCTGATATCAATATCAGGTATAGAATCTGTCTTATGTAGTGGACCCTAAGTATAATTGGAATATAGTTGATTACTCCCATAATGTTCATGCCATCAGTGCCCCAGAGGGCATATTTTCCCAGGCCAGTTGTTGCTCTGTAGTTCTCAGAATTCACTCTTAGGCAAGATTGATGTCTGATTTTCTCTTGTAGTATTGTGCATAACACCTTCCCTCACTATGAAAGCTAGCTAGAAGAGCTAACACTTCAAGATCAGTACCAGCTTGATTTCTCCTTGTTTGTTCTACAGCTCATGTATGTAGTACCTTCAGCAATAGGGTCTTATCATCCAGTTCTGCTGGGTAACCAAGAATGGGACAATGGCCATATTATCTACAGCTTCAAAAGAACAGGTCCATTCCTGGCTTTGGACTTTTGCTTTGCTAGCCTACAGTGTCTAGTAATAGCAATGCCCCTTTTTTAATAAGGTAATGATTTTAATGATATTTTATAATGTATTTCTATATACTTTAATAAGATTCTGTAGTGGTAGGCATTTACATGGCTTCTTTAAAGGCTGTTAATGTTCCTTATCCCTCTGCATACTTCCTCCTCTGCCCTGCCCACCAAATTAACACCTGCTACTCTTTCATGGACTCTATCTCCATTTAAATCATTGAATTCTCCCTCTTTCATGTTCTTCCAACATGGCCATTTATGAGTTTCCTGATCTATTTAGATTTGCCAGTTGAAAAATGTATACCAATGCTAATAAAATTATTGTATATCTACAAAATGGAATATTCAGATGTTAAAAAATGAAATCTACAACCTTTTTTAATTGAGTCATTGTTTTCTTTCTAGGTTTCTTGAGCTCTTTGAATATCAATCCTCTGTCAGATATGTATCTTACAATTGTTCTTTCCAACTCTCGGGATTCCCACTTCACTGGGCTAATTATTTTCTTTGTTGACCAGAAGTTTTTTAGTTTAATGACCTCCCATTTGTCAGTTGCTGGCCTGAATTTTGAGTGAACGTAGTCTTACTCAGAAGGTTCTTCCCTACAGTTATATTTTGCAGAGTACTTCCTATGTTTTCTTTCAGCTGTTTCAGCACTTCAGGTTTAACACTAAGGTATTTTATTCATTTGAAGTTGATGAGTTTAATTTTTAAAACAAGTTTAATAGCAATTCAGTATCTCAGGTATGAAATCTTTCATTGAACAACCAGCTTCAGATATAAGTCACTGAAAAGTCACTAAGTTAAACTTTTTATGTATGTTTTCATCTTAGCACCATGAGCACACTGGAGTAGTGTGAATCCTATGGATGCTTTCTCTGAACCACATTTTCACATAAATAAAACAGAACCCACAATATTATCTCAGCATTTTGTGATATTTTGAGTTCTCAAAATGTGCAATATTTACTTGTTAATAAATTTGATTCTTTATAAAGGTTTTATCAGTAACTTGTGGAAGTGATGTCAATTGTTTTCACGTTATGATGCTTATGAAAGATAATATGAGACATCTGCAATAAGTGCAATCACATTTGATAATTTCTGCTAAAAAATCATAAATATGGTGGGCAAGATGGCTCAGCAGATAAAGGCAAATGCTCCCCCCAGCCTGATGACTTGAATTCAGATCCTAGGACCCTTCTGGTAAAAGGAGAGAACTAACTCCCACAAGTTGCCCTCTGACCTCCACATGGGCTGTTGCATGCACTCCCCCACCTCACCCATGAAATAAATCAATGTATTTTTCTTCAAATAAGAAGTTACAAATCTAACTAAACTGATTTTTTTATTGCTTGTACCACAAACTGATGAAAATCCTAAACTTTTGTTTAGAATTTTTTGAACATATTTTTATCATTTAAAATCTGCAGTCCTAAAAAGCTTTATGTTGACATCTCACACAAAATACTTATTTGTCCTGCTGTTTCAGAGGACAATAAAATATTGCCTATGACTATATCATATGACAACAGACTTTTCCCCTTGGACATCTTATTTTTACTGAGCAGCAGAACTGGTGATGATTGGAAACTGATGTTAATTTCTATAATGCAGTTAAATTGATCTTCTCCTTACCATATTCTAATAAATACAACAAAAAAGGAAGTAAGGCACTCTCCTTTTGACAATTCTAAGACAATGTATAATACTTTTACTGGCATGGCCCTCTTTGGTTCTTTCTAGAATTACATGTCTGGCTCAAATTTCTGACCAATGCACTCCCTTTTGTTTCTTACCCAGAAAACTTTCCAGAATTCCTTATATAAAAATATCTTACTTACTAAAGTTGTCATATTTATTCATAAATGCACAGCATGACTTTTTATTTCCTTGTTCCATGCTGCATCATCAGAGAATGCATAAACTCTTTTTTTTCCAGCTGTGAACAGCCCTTGCTGTTGTGGGAAAGACCAGGCAGGACACCAGGAGTGTATACGAAAAAGGTATTATATTTAAGCTGCATCTTGGTCCAGCAGACTCAAGCTTCAAAATCTGGACCCAGAAGGAAAGCAGCACATAACTTTCATACTTTAGGTATTGGGTTATAATGAGAAGGAAAATCCCATAATGACTGGCTATCAGTAGAGTCTCAAAATTAAACAGATTATTATAAATTTATAAAGAAAACAAATGTTAAAAAATACTCTGGGGCCAGGTGTGGTGGCACATGCCTTTAATCCCAGAACTCTGGTGGCAGAGGCAGGCAGATCTCTCTGAGTTCAAGGCCAGCCTGGTCTACATGGTGAGTTCCAGGAAGGCTGAGACTATAGGGAGACCCTGGCTCAGAAAAGACCAAAAAACAAAAACAAAAACAAAAAACAAACAAACAAAAAACCCCTTAAAAATCACTGTAAAAATCTCTGTCTGAGACAAACAGAATTGAGACGGTTTCATTAGGACACAAGGGAAGTAGTTCCAGTTAACTGGGTAGTGTTCTAACCACAAAATTGTCAGCTGAAATTTGCTGACATAGACAGAGGGAGAAAACAAGGGTTAAAATCCATATTTTTCTAAGATTTCATCAGGCTCTACATCAATGCAGAGACAAAAGGATTATTCAGAATCAGGGTGCTCCAAAACCTGAGAAACTTTTTCTATAGCAAATCTTTCAAAGTCACAACAGTGTATATCAAAGTCAAAAGTACTTCAAAAGGTATAAATTACTTCCTTTTAAAAAAAAATCTCTAAAATGGAAAAATAAGCACCAGATTTCCTAGTTTATTTTCTTTGTAATAATGCAGTGATGACCTTTAAGTACAGCTCTCCTTTCTCTAGCCTGTGGCCTAATATATATTACTATGATATCAGTTCTTAAAGATCAGTTCTGAATAACCCAAAAGAAAGATCATTATTAAAAATCTCTTCCTTGGGGCCAGAGAGATGGCTCAGCAGTTAAGAGCACTGGTTGTTCTCGCAGAAGACCTGGGTTCGAATCGCAGCACCCACAGAGCAGCTAACAACTGTCCGTAACTCCAGTTCCAGGGGATCCTATGGCCTCTTCTGTCCTCTGCCGGCATGTACGACAAGGGTGCACTTACCTACCTGCAAGCAATGTATGCATACACATAAGAAATAAAAAAATAAAGTAATAAAATAAAATACTTAAAAGAAACCTCTTCCTTATTTTACTAAATAATGTTCTCAAAAGAGTGGATTCATTCTGGAGTTAACAGGAAACTGGAAATTTTATCTTAATGTATTGTGTCTGTGATGCTAAGTGACTAGAAGTCAAAAGGCGAAGAGATTTCCAAGAAAATTTTAGAAAAGTGTAAATATGTCACAGCATATCAGATCACTCTAAAAGTTAAAGTGAAACTGAGATTTAAGCAAAGAAATTATGTTTTCAGAACTTCGATTTTTCTGTTGCTTAGTTTAAAATGAAAGTTGAACTTTTGGAAGAGAAGCAGATGGAAGGCAGTTTGATAGGCTCTTCCTATTTCCCCATTCCACAGTCATTTGTGCAAATTCAGATGGGTTTGCAGAGCTGTAAGAAGCAACATATATTATGATGTAAATGCCATCATTATGACATATGCTTAAACTTCTGCTGAGAAATAAATAAAATATCTTGAAACGCCTGCTGTTTATCCCAGCTGTTTATTTCTCACAGCCCATAAATGGAAAAGTCACACAATTTAGCATCTATATGTTACCAAGACATTTGAAAATAATTAAATTTTTTTCAGAAACGACTTTCTATTTATTCTGAATTAGAATTTATAATTTCCAGAAGAAAGGGCAGGAAAGATCATTAACTGAGGTTAAAGAAAGTGTAGTTTTTTTTTTCTTGAGAAATAAAAGAAATATCAAGACCTTGCTTCTTTTTTTTCTTCCTTCTTTGTTTAGTTTTCTAATGGTATAATAAAAAACTAAGGCGACATACTGAAAGGAAGTACAGGTTGCCTAATACATATGCCAGGCTGCATTTCCAGGGCAGACACAGTTACCACAGGGAAACTTGCTCTGGTGTGCAAATTGGTTTGACTACAATAGTTCTGACTTCTGCTAACACACACACTAACACACACAAACAAGGAAGAAAGGAGGAAATTTCACTTTTCTCATTAAAATCATTCCAATATCTTAAAAAAACAATTAATATATTCTATAATTATAAATCAATAAAAATATAAAAAAAAAAAATTTTGTATATCTTAAGAAACTGTATATTTATATATTTAGATTGGTTATTATGGCTATGGTTAAATTAGCCAATCTATTTTTTCCTACCTCTTTGTCAGTTAACATTTCTCAGTAGAAGGTTATTCTATCATAATCATGGCACATGCTATTTTTAAACATCTTATATTTGAAGGTATGATAAATATAATATCACACTGATTTATTTCTGATTTTAACACTACTTTAATTAAAAGGGTATGAGAACCTCCTAAATTTTTCATTTATAAATTATTAATATAATACGGTAATTAAAACTGCTCACACTCACAAAATAGAGAAAATGATATTTATATAACTTTTTGTTAAATTAATCCCACTATTTTATTCCGATACTTTTTTGCTCATTTTGACCCAGCTAGCCTGTACTCTCTATGAAGATGGGGCTGACCTCCATCTTACAGAGATCCTCCTGCCTCTGCCTCTGGAGTGCTGGCATTTAAGCAGTGCACTATATGCTCAACTAGCTCAGTATTTTTAAATAAAGAAATTTTAATCAATAAATTAAAACAAGACATAAATATGTTTGTGTATATAATAATTCTTTAAGAAAAGATGTTTTTAATGTCTTCTGTGTTTTAATTGATAATCTTTTTTTTTTCCTTTACAGAAAAGTAGGTAAATTAATTCTGAACCTTTAATGAAACAGGCAAATATTTTTCTAGTGAGAAGGCTTGTTGTATTTGAATCTTTTTTGTGGTTACTATAATTCTATGTAAAGGTAAAATGTATGTCTGAAAAAAAAAACTGTGTGAGAAATACATATTTAAATTCAACACCATGCAGATTTAAGATAACAGCAGTGGTGTGGACCTCATCTCTTTATAGAAATTCTAAGCTTTAACAACAACAAAAAAATTCTTTCATACAACCACTTTGTTTATACTGTTCTCCATGAGAATAATCTTTAACAAACTTCTTAAAACTAAACCTCTATTAGGATATGGTTCACATAAGAAGTGCACATTACTCAATTGGCCATTTTTACAGTTTTGAATTTTTAAATATGTGTTTTTAAATATGTGTTTTTAAATTTGTTCTGTGCCCCAGTGACTGAAGACAATTTCATTTATTCCCTAAAATTTCATGATCAATATTTGTGAACATTATCATAATCAAGTGTCTGTATTTGTATGATTTTATCCTTAGGAGACCTAGAAACCTAAATTTATATCCTCTAAACACAAATGTGAGACTGAATCACTTATTATCATAGATATGCTTAAAATAGCTCTAGAATTTATAGTGTAATCATGAATGTATTCATTTTTTTCCAACACTCATGTTAGCATAGGCAATAAACTTTTCCACAAATTTTGTCACTACATTGAAAATCTACTCTGCCCACTGGTATAGTAATTTTGGTTAAATTTAAAAATTTTGCCATTTCAATAAATTATGTTTTATTATTTACCCTTGTACAGGATATTTAATTTTTACCATCTGATTTATTAGATTATTAATTTTTTATGAACATAAATTTTAGTTTTATAGCATTTTTGTAGCTTTAGAAAATATACATTCTGAAATTAGTGTGCATTGATAGTAGAATTCAAATTATATATTGTGACAGTATATTCAGAATACTTTGGGCACGGAGTATTAATTTTGTTAGCATACTCAGTAAACTCACTGTAGGATATATTTTGTCATCCATAATTTTCTGATAATCCCTATGGAACTATCTGACTAAAAGCATTGTCTTATGATTTCTAGTTCCAGAATCTCCACTTCTTTCTATCCAACAGATTAATCTGAAAGGGCATATCCGCTTTCACCTAATCAAGTTGAAAGAACATGCTAAATTTGGATGCATTCAGCTTATCATTAAAATACATTATTTTATTAAACTCAAAATCAACATTTAAAAAACAAATTTTAATATCCTGAGATTTGTAATCCTTTTAGGATTATGACATATTTACCATTTCCAACAAAAATGTTAATCTGAAATCAACATTCTTCTGCACTCTGTAGGATGTCAGTGGAGCTACTCAGAGCTATATATAGCCTGGGTCCTCTGTCAGCTGTGGTGGTGCAGGCCTTTAATCTCAGCACTGGAAAAACAGAGGCAGGCAGTCTCTGAGATCTATGCAGCCTCAACTACATAGTAAGTTCCAGGCCAGCTGGGGCTACAGGGAGACCCTGCTTTCCCCCACCCCCCAGAAAAGGAAGAAACAAAGGAAGGAAGGAAAGAAGGAAAAACCAACTGATCAAACAAACAAAAAATAGCCAAGCTCCTTCTCTACTACAGCTCACTTGTCATTTCATCCTGCACAGGATCAGACTATTACTGCCTCCGCACTGTACTGTGAATTTGTAAGAAAATTAAACTCAATTTTTTAAAATAATTAGGCTTGTTTAGCTAATTAAGTTGAAGTACAAAAAAGCAATACCAGGGGCTGGAGAGATGGCTCAGCAGTTAAGAACAGTGGTTGTTCTTGCAGAAGACCCAGTTTCAAATCCCAGTGCCCACATGGCAGCTAACAAATGTCTGTAACTCCAGCACCAGGGGATCCAAAGCCTCACCTGCCCTCCATGGGCATTGCACGACATGGTGCACTTACAATACACACATACACATAAAATAAAAATAATAAAAAATTTTAAGAAAGCAAATTTTAAATGTCATGAGGCTGAATAATAAATAATGGAAATATTTTAGTGAAAACCAGAAATCCTAATAACAATACCAGAGTTCATAAGGAAGAGAAATGGAGTTGCTTCTCAGGTGGAAGCCTGACAAAGTATCTGGAATTGTCTGTAGTTATCTACAAGACTATAAGATGCCTTTTGGAAACAAATTATTCATATAACTTCCATATCCAAACACACACTAGACCTTAAATATTCATAGACTGATTTTACCTCCATTTCTGGATGCAAATCTAATCATCTGATTCAGTTCATCTTATATGGACCTTTGGGATATAATTTGTAGTTATAACAACCTCAAAAGCAGAGATATTGGACTACAATAAAAAAGACTTCAAAACAACTATATCACTTGTGTATTAGATATGAAGTGTACCCCATATGGTCATGTTTTGAATACTTAGACTCCAGCTTTTAGTTGTTACTAGTTTGAAAAGTTCTAGAAACTTTAATGGGATTAGCTAGAGGAAACTGGTCATTTCGTTCAAGGAGCTAGGGCTCATAAGTATTTTGTCCCTAGCCTCTTCCTCTCACTCTTCTTCTGGCTACCATGGCAGGAGTCACTCTCTCATATCTTGATATGTTCAGAAGTTTAATTCTTTGGGACAAAATAAATCTTTTATTTTCCTTAGTTGCTCTCTCAGATAGAATTTGGTTACAGAGAAACAAATTTAAGAATACAATAGCAAACATACAATGTCGATGATATTGTGAATTAGGTTTTTGTGGCTACTGCAACAAATTGCATAACTTGGAGGCTTAAAGCAAAGTATATTTATTCCTCCAGAGTTGTGGATTGTTGAAGTCTGACTTACAGCATGACTGTGCTCCTCCCGAAGGCTTCAGGGAAGATATGACTTCTGTTTCTTGCATTTTTTAAAAAAATTGCTGACATGCTCTAGCTTGGTCTGTGGTCTGTGCCATTGTATGCCTAACCAAATAGACTTTCTTCTGTGTGTGCTTTTCTCATTTCCATATTCATCTTGTTTGTAGAGATGCATGTGATAGCATTTACAGCACACCGTGTTAATCCAGGGTAAAATCCTGCTCGTAAGATCCTTCACTTAACCAAGCTATTTAACATAAAAAGCAGATATTAATGTATACCTTACAAAATATTATTGACTTACCTATTTTGGAAACATTATTAGGACCTGTGGAGACATGGGAAGGAGGCTTGTATTATGCACTCATTTTGCAAAATTATGGAAAGGGATGCAAATGCATATAATCGCTGTGTCATAGCAGTTTTGAAACAATTCAGAGAACACCTGGCCACACCTCACTGAGAGAAGTTAATGAACACTGATTAAAGAAATTCTCTCATCCTTGAGAATAATTCTTTGAGGCACTCTCCTCTGAATTCTGGGTTCTTGGCTATTATAACACATTGTATTTTCTTTCCTTTATCTTTCACAAAAAAATAATCTGCTTTAGCTATATATCTTCAATCTCTTTCATATCATGTGGTGGTTGCAAGTTCTTTTTTCTTTAAAATGTTTCTATCCATTTTATTCCTCCATGGTAGTTAAATATAAATTGCTGACCATTCCAATAAAATCTTTCTGATTATTGTATGGATTTCTTATGTGTTAACACTATTGGTATCACTGCTATAGACAGAAGTTATAAATGAATACTTGGGCATCAAAGACAAAAAGATCTTAATTTTGAGACCAAACTGAGCTATATAGTAAGAATAAGTCTCAAAAGAAAAACAAGATTTTGAAAGAGAAAACATTAAATCCTACTTCTGGAGCAGTCATACAAAGAGAACATCATGAACAGTCTATGGAAATATGTTGTCCTTGTGAATTTCTAAATCCAGAGAGGAGTTTCCAGTGATGAACTTGGGGCTGTGAAAGTCAGCAGGAAGAAGGAAGGGATCGCTGGAAAGGGAAGGAAAACAAGTGTGCCAACTTCCTGTATCTATATCAACTTTTAATGATCTTTATTGAGCAAGGATTGCAGGTTTAAGTCCCTTTTTGTATATCACAAAAGTTATTTTCATCTAATTCTAGTCCAAATAAAGAGACTCATGAAAAAGTTTCACTTTATTATGTCAAAATGAATACAGGTAGATTTTTAGTTAAAGTGGTTAGTGCAGATACTCAAGAGCTCCTGACAGCTGGAGAAAGAGCTGAGATCTCTTTGTGGAAGTGATTGGTCTCTTAAAGAGAGGAAGAGAAGCAGGCAGAGCAGGAGCTCATTAGAGTGAGAGAGGAAGAAGACTACAAAGGACTGGTCAGTGGGACTGTGGTAACTGCATCTGCTGTCTGACAGCTGTCAAAGTAAGGATTTTGTCCTCCCATCCAGGAGACAGACAGCATATCCTTCCTAATGATTATACTTTAAATGAATGGATTTCAGGTTCTTGAGAGATGTTCTTCTGAGTTTTACAAAATACATTTTCATGATTATAAACATTTTTTAAGTAAATGTTCAAAAACATAATAGCAATAGGCCTATCACTGGGTGTTGTTTACAACAAATAGTAAATTCCCTAACATCATTGAGCTTTCTCAGGCATCTGTTTTATTGAAGGAATGAGGTCTCCCTGGAATCATGGCCTCAGAATTCTAGAAGTCATGCGATGGTGAGAGAGGTCTTAGTCCAACACTATGGAGGTAGTAGCAATGAGCAGAGAGATCTGCAGCACTTAATCAAAGTTTAAAAAGCAAAACTATTACAGTGGGCTTAAAATTAATTTTCTTAAATATGTGTAAATGTGTATGTCTGTGTATGGATATGGGCATGTGCACGTGAGTCCAGGAGTCTGCAGACGTCAGAGATTCCTTTGGAGCTGAATTTATAGGTGGTTTTGGGCCTCCTCATATGGCTGTTGGATGTGAACTTGGGTAATTTGAATATCAGTACATTTTCTTAACCACTGATTGTTCTCTTTAGCCCTTGTTAAAGTGAATAAGGTTATTTAAGGTATTGCTCCAAATGAATCACTTATTATTACCGTTTTATCATTTCTTTGGAGAAACTGAGGTTTATACCTAGGACCTCACAATTGCTGAGCATGTGTTCTAACACTGGATATTATCTCCAATCATTTTTATTTTGTTCAGTGTTTAGACAGGGTCTCATTCTGTAACTTTGTTTAGCCTCAAACTTGTGGTGAGCATTATGCCTCAATCTCCCAAATACAGAGACTACAGAATGAGCCACAACACCCTGATTAATAATTCAATTATGTTTATATAGTCAAGTCACACTAAAAGTTTTAAAGAGCTTTTAAAAATAATATAATCTAAAATAACAGTTTTCTATGTATAACTGTATCTATCTATTTATCATCTATCTGTCTACCTACCTATCTATCTATCTATCTATCATCTATCTCTCTGACTTTTTGAGAGAAAATCTCTTTGTAGCCACAGCTGGCCTGGAATTAGCTATGTAGACCAGGCTGGTCATGATCTCACAGAGATCCTCCTGCCTCTGCCTCCTGAGTGCTAGGAGTAAGGCATGCTCTACCGTGCCCAGCCTTAAATCTACGTCTATGTCAACGATGAGATACATTATGCTCCTGTAATGTAAATAGTGAGTTTAAATGATAGCAGTTGTTCCCAAGTTGATTTATTCATTCATCAATATCATACTAAAAACTCATTTTTGTGGAGATTTGTAATTAATTTTGAAATAAAAGACAGAGCAACATATAAATAGACAAGTAGGCTTTAGAAGAGGCTAAATAGTGACAAAGCACAAAGAACTTTCTTCTAAATACTAAAAACCTCCAAATTTATGTCACTGTGTAGTAACACAGTGTAGTAACACATATGTGCTTGGACATAAGTTGTGTAGTACACATACACAGTATATCTTATACTGTGCATACATACATACACAGCACACTCTCAGGAAAACACATAAAATATACATATGAATGCTTTATTCCGGGATAGGCACAATGCAGTCTCTTATGAGATGCGTTAATATATGGGTGTAGCAAAAGTCAGGAGGAGTCAATTTAATAGTATGTTTATTTAGCAGAAAAATGGATTGTATAGAATTCTCAAAATTTCAGTGAAAAATATTAAAGGTGTACGCTACCATGTCTGGCATAGTGTGAACTTTTTAAAAATTTATTTGTATTTTAAAAATTTGTGTAGTTTGTGTCTGTGTGTGTGCAGATGCCTGTGGAGGGCAAATGAGTATATTTTATCTCCTAGAGCTGGAATTACAGGCAGATATGATGCATATATTGTGGATGCTGGGAACTAATCTTGGGTCTTCTGGAAGAGCAGCAAATGTCCTTAAGCACAGAGCCACCTCTCCAACCCCTTGTAGTAGAGTCTTTGAATACAAATTAAATATCATACAATATAGATTTGGAGCATATTCTTGTTTCTTAAATCACAATTGATGAGGAATGGGTAAATTTTATGAAAGTAGAATAGCTGCACCATTATCTCGTAGTGAGGATGAGATTGTATAAATATACCTGAATAAAAGCATTAGACAATCATTCCTCCATACAGTCATGTGGCCCAAATCCTCTCTGGGTCTCCTGCATGATCAGACAAACCATATAATATATTGTATGTGTATTTATTAACTTACAAAGGAATGAGTACCCAGTGAGTAGCCCCTAACTGCACCTCAGAGCCCACCTTATCAGACTGTGCCATGTCCATAATTCGCTCACACCTCTGGAGCCAGTGATAGCCCCAGGTCCATTAAAAGTCAGTCCAATCTGTCTTTCAGCTGTTGTGAGCGGTATTCCCATGGTTCGGGCACTTCCCCATGGCTCGCAGATCCCCCACGGCTAGTGGCTTCTCTGGCTCTGCTTGAGTCTTCTGTTCCAAGATGGCTCCCAGCCAAACCCTGATAGTCCATACTCTGCAGCAGGCTCCGCCCATTGGAGGAATTAGCCAATTGGGAGACACTCCACCCCTTTCCTCTGCTCTTACAATCTCTCTGTCCATCTTCAGCTAAAGTCCCTGAGCCTTGGAGGGGATGATAGATGTAGGGCGATCTCGCTTGTATCATGGTGAGAGAGTGGCTTCTTGGGCCTCCCCATTACTCGTCTTTAGGCCGTGGCCACAGATCTATTTCAGTGGTGTTTCTTCTACTATAAAGACAAATGGAAAGAAGTAGACACATTTAAAAAAAAGAATGTAAATACAGATGCCTAGAAGATATCCCAAATAGGTATACTATATTCATTAAACAATATACTCATGATGGCTTCTCCACTAAGGCCTGTAGCCTTTCTTAACAAATGGCATTGGCCTGGTCTACAGCAGCAGATATGTGTTCCACCTAGGTGCGGGCCTTATCCAATTAGAAATTTGTCAATTGTATGTATATGGTCGAGCCATTATTGCACTTGCAGGTATTGCTTGGCATGTCCATAGTGTGCAGCACGTTGAGTAGACTTAAAGGGGATCCTTTCTTCCCCAACCATCTGTATAGAGCCTTCTGGCAATATGAATGTCATTCATCCAGTGGCACAGAGTTTTTTGGCTTTGTCTTAGGTCCATCTCTTCCTCTTCTCCCGTGCTCAAAACATGCCATGTCCTCAGCAACATGGCCTTACCG
Source organism: Nannospalax galili (assembly GCF_000622305.1). Taxonomy (NCBI): domain Eukaryota; kingdom Metazoa; phylum Chordata; class Mammalia; order Rodentia; family Spalacidae; genus Nannospalax; species Nannospalax galili. Next base: position 8,021,105 of record NW_008348789.1, read on the forward strand.
ACCTTTCTAGTGTACAACTGACATTAACGGCAATATCCTTGATGAAATAGAAGACTGGTAGGAGCTCTGTCTGACCAGCAGCTCATAGGGGGGCATCCACCCTGGTACTGTAGATTTTCTTAACAGTTGTTTATAGCTGGCCTTTACTTCTTCAGGTATCTTTCAAATGGGTGTCACATCTGTAAAACACTTGAAGAATGTTAACATTATATATTAAATCACTCATAGACAAGGTCTCATAAAGCATGGAAAGGTTTTGTCCATTCGTATTAACTGTTTTCTCCATAGATCCTTGTGAGGTACCATAGCATGGGTATGAGGCATTTATTTGGTTAGCTCATTACTATTTTTAGTTATCCCTTTGGATTCTTTTAATCTTGATACACTTACAGGTGTTGGCTCCAGTTTCCTGACCCTGCACTGGCCTAAGGAGGCAGGGGGCTCCTCCTGTCCCCCTGCACTTGTTGGTCCCCTGAGTCAAACAGGCTCTGGGTCTGCCTACTGACTGTAGCCACATCTGTCATCTTCCCATTGACCACACCAGGTTGCTGGGGGAGAACTTGGTGGGAAAACCTGCTTCTACCCCTAGTATAGCCTTTTTTAGATGAGATATGCATCTTATTTAATCCTTGGGGATTCTTAGCCACCCCTTGTATAGTTGTTATCCTTTGAATGTCCTTTGTAAATGTTCTTTTGTTTTTAAAGCCTTCCAGAAATGCCTTAGTGACAAATTTGGTTTTCTATCAATTTTTGCTCTGGGGATTTGGGCTTGACATGTCTTGCCACATTTGTCTTTGAGTAATTCAAGTGGACCATTTCCTCTGTCTGGTCTTTTTATATCTCTTATAGGGTGTTCTGTTATTTTACAGACACATTTTACATGCTGGTGAGAATCATTTAGATTTGCCAAAGCCTCTCTCACTTTACAAAGATCCTGTCCCATCAAAGGGCTTAGTAAAGCCATTAAAGCCCCATACCATTCTCGAGGTCCCAGTTGAATTAAGCTTTCTTTCATATCTCTGGTGAACACAGTCTTATCTGGCCCAGTGAATCATATATATCTTTTCTCATACCTAGTTCTCTCAGTAATGGCTGCCCCTCCTTTATAGTCCTCCAGACCCTGCTAATCATGTTAGTCTCCCTTGGAGACAGCCATGTATCTTTAATGCCTTCAATAAGCAATCCATTAAGGACTGCTTGCCCCTGCATTGGCCTAGGTTGAACAGCCTACATCGTAAGAATGGATGGGTGCTTATATAACTCAACTGTGAAGCTTCTGAAGGACTTAGACTGACATCATTTGCTCCCATGTCCCATATTCTCACAAGACACGTGGTCAGGGGCTCTCTGCTTGCTTGCTCATAAGTTTTTCCTAGTTGTAACAGTTCTAGCATGGAATATTTCCTCTATAGTACAGTTAGCTTTTCTTTTTCCTTTTTACTATTATCTGTCTTTTTCTCTGAGTCCTTGGACTTTATACAAGTCAAAGTGTCCTGCCTTTTTTCTGTTTCCAGCTCTGCAACTGGGTCTTCCAGTGTAGCCATTTCAGCTTCTGCCTGGGGCATATCTTTTATGATGCAAAGTGGTCACTCTCTTTCTCCTGGCACTCCATTTGCATCTAGAGCAGGTAAAAGATTTTCTAGCCTTTGGGTAACTTTTAACAAATCTTCACATACTGGCAACGTATCCCCACATTTACAATACAGTCTGCTTTTGCATGGCTGGCCTCTTTTTAGTAACCCATTGCATAAACCACATCAGCGCCACCATTAGTGCTCTTCTAAAATTCATTCTCAGTTTTGTCATATCCTGCTGACTATGCCAGTTCTATGGCTCTAATTTTCTCTGGGTCTTCTGTGTGATTAGACAAACCGTATAATATATTGTATGTGTATTTATTAACTTACAAAGGAATGAGTACCCAGTGCCTAGCCCTGTGCCATGCCTCAGAGCCTGCCTTATCAGACTGTGCCATGACCATAATTCAATCACGCATCTGGGGCCAGCGATAGCCCCAGGTCCATTAAAAGTCAGTCCATTCTGTCTTTCAGCTGTTGTGTGTGGTGTTCCCAGGGCTCGGGCGCTTCCCGATGGCTCGCGGCTTCTCATGCTCTGTTCAACACTTCCGTTCCAAGATGGCTTCCAGAAACACCCCAATAGTCCACTCTCTGCAGCAGGCCCCACCCATTTGAAGAAGTAGACAATCGGCAGACAAGTCATGACTATGTAATACAAAACATCCAGCAAATACCAGCTGAAGAACAAATGCAATATGAGGTAAGAGTACAAGAGACATAGTAAGATCAGGATATTTGTGCATTAGGAAATGAAATTCATTAAATCAAAGTGAGAAAATAGTGAAAACTATTTCTGAGTGTACTAATGAAGACTATAAATTAAGATACTGAAGTTTTCATGTGTTGATTGGCTTGTAAACATGTATCTATTCCTTTGATTCATGTACTTGTTTTTATATTATAGGTGCCAATTGAAAGTGGCTTTCTATAAACCACATTGTCCCAAAAACATTCAACAGTTTTTGTCTCCTCTCTGTATCTTACTCACACCATAGTTTGTCTAAAAGGCTTTTTAACTTATCATTAGTTATCTTTATTTATTAATATAAATAAAGTTGGAGGCACAAATCACTGTGCTCATGTCAAAGCCAGAGGATAACGTCCTGTAATCCATTCTTTCCTTCCAACATATGGTGCCGGAGATCACACTCAGATTGTCAGGCAACAGAGTTTACCTGCTGAGCTATTTTGCTGGCCTTTAAAATATTTCTTTCATGATATTTCAATTAGTGATGGATATGACATTCAATTAGTGATGGATATGACATTCTTAGAACTAGAATAAATTTTTATGTGAAAATGCTAGCAGTTTGGTGCAATTCATTATTATGATTTTAGAAATCTTTTTCATCTGTTCTGTTATTAAGCTTCTATATGCACATTGTTATAGAAGCATAAAATAAATTGTAGTAATTTATCTTATTTCCTATTTTTTATCTTTTTTAAAAAATCTTGAATACTTTGTACATGCATATCTTATGAACAGTTCAGTAAGAATACAAAATATTTATCAACTTCAGAACTGTTATGTTTCCCTAATGTAAGTGCAGTTAAAAAACTAAAAAAAATATTTTATAGATAAATTCATATATACCTTTTGTTCTGGACTGCTTTAGTTGTCAAATTGATACTCCTGGGTAGAGAAAGCTTCAGTTGGGGAATTGCCTCCATTACACTGGTCTTTGGCCATGTCTGCGGGGAATCTTCTTGATATTTGAATGATGTGAGTAGACCCAGCCCACTGTGGGTGGCATCCCCCCTGGGGAGGTGGGCCTATGTTGTATAAGAAAGCAGATTGAGCAGGGACCAGGAGAGCAAGCAGCATTCCTCCATGGCCTGTGCTTCAGCTCCAATGTCCAGGTTCCTGCCCTGAGTTTCTGCTTTGAACTTCCTAAGGAACTGTGACCTGGGAAATGTCAGCTGAATAAACCCTTTCCTCCCCAAGTTGATATTGGTCAGAGTAATTTGTCACAACAGCAGAGAAACAAATTTCAACAACTTTAAAATTACCATGTACTTTACATACATGTGCAAGCAGATATTTCTCATGCTAAATGCTGTTTCTAATACATATCAAAGTGAGATCTAGAAGGAAGCTGAAAATAAATGGATGAAGCAAACTGGTATAACAGATATTGATTGTAGTATCATAAAGTAAACAGTCGAAAGCACTGATGACTTAGAGGGAAAAAAGGAAATAAGCTGAGCCAGGCATGGTGATTGATGCACACCTTTAATCCCAGCACTCAGGAGGCAGAGGCAGGAGGATCTATAAGAGTTCAAGGCCAGCCTGGTCTACATAGTGAGTTCCAGGCCAGCTGGGGCTACAGGTAGACCCTGCCACCCCCCCCCAAAAAAAAAGAAAGAAAAGAATCCAAAATTAGAAGTGAGGTAAATTACCTATGGGAGAGCCAGTTACTATTATCCTGCTATATAGGCATAGCATTGAAAACATTCCTACTGATTTATCATTAAATCCACAGGCTAGTGCATCTTTCAACTCTCACTAGAGAAGCTTCTTGTAATAGCTGGAGATTAACATAGAGACCCACAACTGGTCAACTGTAGAGAATAAGAGATGTTGGAATGCTCAGACTTACCTGGGGTGTCTATATCTTAACCCTCTGCACCAAGGTTTAGGGATCCTATTGGAAGAGAGGTCTGAAGGATCCTGAAAACCAGAGGCAGTGGATGAGTACTATAAAACAGCATTTTCTGTATATGATAGGAAAGCTGTTGCACGTATGAACTCACATTGGTTTTAACAACAGGCACAAGGCCTACACAATCTCAAGACAGACAGGGGGAGGGGAAAGTTGAACATCAGATTTCAGCCCTAGCTGAGGAGCTATTTCCCTACACCCAAGAATATTTGAGCCACACAAATTGAAGTCCATGGACTTAAACAAACAAAAGAGTAAGTGAAATTGGATGGGAAGGGAAATGGGGATGGATCTGGGAGGAGTTGTGGGAGGCAATTCAATATGATCATAATTCACTGTAAGAAATTTTCAAAGAATTAATAAAAATATTATTTAAAAAGAATACATAATAACTATGCCAGATGTGGTAGTAGACACCTTTAATCCCAGCACTCAGAAGACAGAAGCAGGCAGATCTCTATGAGATCAAAGCCAGCTGGCACTATAGGCAGACCCTGTGTCAAAACAAACAAACAAACAATAATATATAAGATGAAAAGAATAAATGAGAAATAAAAGAAGGTAAAGTTGTAATGGATGGTAATAATTGAATTTAAATAATTAGAACCTAGTATTGTAAAAAATTAACATTAAATATATTTTTATAAGTACTATTAAAGATGTTATAAATGCTAGAAATCAGAGTCAACTTTAAATTACATTTACTAAAAGATTGCATTTTTATTTCAATATAAACAATTTGTGAATGACTAAATGAATTCAATAATTAATATAACCAGAAATTTTAAAATATATTATTTCACCTCAAAAATTTCCAGTGGTATTCTGCAAAGGAAAATAAAAAAATTACAATAGTTTGGAGGGAAAAGATGTTTGAAGACAATGCAGAACTCTGTGGTGAGTCAAAGAGGGAGATGTTCATAAAATTTTACCTAATTTTGATTACAGAACATGAGTAAATTCAGAAACTCTAATGGGTGTATGGTCACTATAGAGGTGACTGTACTGAATATTAAAAATATTGCTAAAAAAGTAGTCCTTAAATGATGAAATCACATGCAGACAAAAGCAAGAACATGAAATAAAGCTGTATTAGATTATTTGTCATCATTTCACAATGTTACATTTATCAAGATTTCAAGTTGTACACCTGAAAAATAAGTGATTCTATGTGTCAGTATTTCCTCAGTAGAGCTGAAGGAAAAGGATGGATGTGTTCGAATACTGATAGCATTGGAATGGAAATAAGAAATAGTGGAACTATCTGGATAAGAGAAGGCAGATGCTCCTCAACATTTACCTATTTTGTTGAAAGTATTCACTGACCTTTCTGATGTCCTTGTCTTAACTGCATCATGCTGATATATTATCTTTACTTAACCTCTCAAATTTCCATAGTTCTTTCCTTATGACTTATGCTGCAGACAGTGATCACTGCCCATTAGTGGTACTATTGTATCTTCCATGCATAAGATATTACCCAAAACAAAGAACAAGTAAGCCTTTCAGTTTAAAAGAAAAAACAAAGGTTTGAACTAATAAAGTAGAAGGAGATTTCTGGAAATATATATTAAATTATTAGATTTTTATGCTGAGATTAAAAACTGAAGTAGAAGAGAGTTGTGGTGGTAATGAAATGTCTAATTAAATAATTCATCATATACCTAACATAATTATAGAAGGAAGAAAAATTTGCAGCGAGTTGCTCAATGGCTGTAAATTTTAGCCAGCTCAAAAATCAGTGAGAGCACAGTGCAGTCAAAAGACATGTGACTAAGTCAAAATTGAAATATTAATAGCAAGTCTGGAATAGATTCATGAATTAGCCTTAGAGAGTTTAGCTGAAGTTTCCAAAAGTTTAATGAAAGAAATATAAAAGAAGAAATTAATAACTATGCCCTTAGAGTATTATATATATATAATACTAAATATATATTAGATATATAAATGTTATTTACAAGGAAATCATATATATATATATTAGAGAGAAGCAGTACTTTCAGTTTTTGCAAAGAATATATATATATGTAAATAATAGAGAGGAACTGTACTTCAAGTAAGGCCGAGCTTTGAAGTCCAACCTACAGGCTTTGCAGAAGTGTGTATGAGGATAACAGTCATTCAGTTAGTATGAATAAAATCACTAGAAATAGTTACATTTGTTTTAACATTCACATATTCTCTTCTATTAAACTTTCCCCACTCGCATGGCAAATTTTCAATACATACACTTATATCTCTTTCTTTCTTTGTCAAAAGTTCTAAAGAGAACATGTAACACATCTTTAAACCAGACAATACATTATTGTAGAGATTAGGTCACCAACAAAGAGAACAGAGACTTCAACAACTTCAATAGTACCTTCTTTCCTCACACCAAGTTTAAGTGGAGCATGGTTGCTAAAAGGACTCAAAGAACTGACTATAGAGTATTACAGCATGGCCATAATTTTTTCCTTAGGAAAAATTATAAGAATTAAAAGTAACCAGAGATCTATCTTCATATGGCAGAGTCTTGATGAACCAAGTGCAGCAGGGCATGGTTGCACACACCATTAATCTCAGCATTCAGGAGGCAGAGGCAGAGACTGTGGATTTCTCTGAGATGAAGGCCAGAACTGTATCTACATAGTGAATTTCAGGTCATGTGAGGCTACAGGGAGACCCTATCTCAATAAAAACCACAATAACAAAGCAAGTGCCAAGACTCAATGCCCTCTGGGGAGTTAGGAGTTAATGCTTTCCTGGTGTGCCTGTGCAACTATAGCCACATTATAGTACTAACTAGGGGAATTCACCCGAACCTCAGTGTTCTGTTTATCCTGGCTCTCAGACTGCGCACACTACTGACCTCACCCTCTAGTTTGAATAATACCGTTTGAGCATAAGCCTTTTTCTCTTATGCATCATTGGTTTTAATGTGCTGGTTATCCCACAACTAATCTTGTGTGTCAAAAAACCATCTGTCACAAAGATTCCTCTTAGGAAGGACATTAGAGAAAGCATCATTTCCCAAAGACAGAGCAAAAGTAAGTCTTATTTTAGGACACTGTTAAAGTCCATGGAGCACTCACACTTAAAAAGGTTTATGTTTAGCTTACAATTTTAGTTATATTAAGCAGAGATTCTCAGGCTTCAGATAATATCATTTCAAGTCTCTAATTTTTCTGCTGAAATACTAACAAATGCTAACTAGGAATGTGGAAAACTGTTCCAGTCTCCAAGGCAAACTTGACATTTGGTTATAATATAATTTATACACCAGCTTTAAGATGTCCTTTGTCAGTTCATTATTCTCAGTTATTCAGAGGGTTAATGAATTATATTTTTCATTACTAATTTGTATGGCTCACCTTCTACAGTTATCTTTCTCTTTTAAATTTACACAAGATTTTAGTGTGTTTAGCTTATTTCTATGCTATGTGTTCTATGATATTTAAAAAGTGTCACTTAGTTTATCTAAATTAAATCCAAATATTTTTTATCATCTATAAATCTCAGTTTTATTTAGTAAAGCTTTACCATCATGGGATGTTTTTCTATTAGAAACTTTGACAAATGCCTTGTAACCATAGAAATGATTTGTGAGACAGTAGGAGTAGCCAAAATAGATTAAATTAATGTGTTAGGTTTAGTGTTCACACAGCATGCTTTACTTTAATTGATTACTCTATGACCAAACTAAATTACTAATATAAATGCTGATAGAGGAAAATGAATTTTTAATAAAACACCCTTTGTATCATAGTAGCAAATTAATCTAAGTGAAAAAGCTATCATTTGTTATAAGCTTTCAAGGCTACTTTGATAATATGAATGCATGCTCGGTTAAAGAGCTTATAAATACAAAGGACAGGATAATATGAAATAATTTCACAAAGTCTCTGGAATTAGCATTGATTTATGATGGATTTATGTTCTAAAAGTAAATAATATACTTAAATTATGAAATGGAAATAAATTGCTGCCAGCCCAAAATTTTAAGTGATTAATTTTTCAATGGAACATATGAAGTAAAATTATACCAACAAATATCAATGAATGAATAATAAAAATATGGTTAATTTGAAAATTCATTAACTAAATTTAGTGCCAAGTTATCTCACAAGTAGAAAAAGTCTTGATATGAATGATTCCCCAACATGACCATCATTATCATCATTATACATTATGAAATAAAATTTTAGAAATAAAACACAAATAAAGAGTAATGTGGATTATTATTAAATTAAAATTAACAATAAGAATACCAAGATATACCTAAATAAGAAAACACTTCATTAAATTTATTTGAGCATAGTAACACAGCATATACAAAATGCAGGACTACTCCACAAAGTATCTCATTTATCTCTCAAGCAATATCTCTTTCATATCTTAAAATAGAGTTCTGTTATTCTGTTATAAAATAGAATCATTCTGTGCAATATAAAGTCAAGTATAAGACTCTCAAGGGTTAGTATGACTGTGTAGTTCATGGGTATCTTTTACAATGGATAAGTCAAACCTTAATGTTGAAAACTCAGTGAATAGGAAAAAAAGATTACTTGGGGAGACACTTTACCTTCAAGTTCACTTTGAACTCACTCATATAGAAAATAGGAATATTACTACTGAAAACTGAAAAGAAAAAGCCCAGCCAGCATCAACATGCATGCATTGTCACACATAGCCACACTCTTAGCAGAGTTTCTGACTTCTGCTGAAGCTCTATTGGTGCCATTTTAAAACTCTCAATAATTTTGCACAGATGCTGCAATTTCACTTTCTTCTCTGTTGGACAAACTGTGTAACCAGTCTTGCGTATATAAAGGCATGGATGCATGGATAGAGTCAAATCTGTTACATACACAAATGTGGATAGCAGCCATGTTTGTGTCAGGTTGATACTAATGGAAATTTCTTCTGGCCATGATCTTAAATGAGCCATTGAGCTCAGGAATATTTGGGAAGAACTGGTATCTTCTCTGAAACCAACTAACCCCATATCCATAATTACTGTCTTTAGTGATGCAACATAGCTTGGCTACAGAAGTGCCCACTGACATACTAAGGAGTTAATCTTTCCTTGTTATGAAAGAAAAGAAACAAGTTCCAAATGGAATTATTTAACTTAAACTTTAATTCATGGGCAAAGTCAAAAGAAGAAAATGGCACGGTTTTTGCCAAAAATTAATAAACCTGGGTTAATAGACTTAGTATATAAAAGTCTTAAAACTAGGCTAAGTAGATAGGGAAAGAAATGTAAATGACCAGAAAATACTCAATATTGATATTCCCAAAGCACTATATAAATCACAATCAATTTTCAAATTTAAAAAGTATAGAATAAGGCTTCAGCATAGTAACTTGAGAAATCTGGAAGTTTTACTATTAAAATAACCAGAACAAAATGCCCTTTTTCAGGAGTAGGTTTGCCCCATTTGTAGTTTCTGATGTTTTTTCTTTAAATTAAATTTGATGTTTCCTTTTTGTATAAAAAAAACCTCACTATATACATATATATGTATATATATACACATATATATATACATATGTTCTGAGAAGAAATTGCAATTGCAATATTTCTTTAGAATTCAAGGACTAGGTGATTATGACATAACAAATCATAGTAAATTTACTTAATGGCAAACGTAGATAACTGACATCCAGGCATACACTGTGGCACATGTGTGTGCATACACAAACATAAAAACACACACATTATAAAATAAGAAAACAGTTCTTTAACAGAAACTAATGAAATGAAGTTGAATGAAAAAGAGCATTTTATTTTCCTTAGAATTCATTAATATTATCCATCTTTGATTTTGCATCTACATATAGATTCAAATCACAGTGAGAACTTAAAGTGTTATTTCTTTTTTAAAATGTATTTTATTATTTTTATTTTATGTGTATGAGTATATTGCCTGCATGTATGTGAGTTCACCCATATCTTACAATGCCCACAGAGCTCAGAAGAGGCCTTCAGATTCCCCTGGAACTGGATTTAAGGACGGTTCATAGCCACCATGTGCGTGCTGGGAATCGAACCCAGGTCCTCTGCAAGAACAGTCAGTGCTCTTAACCACTGAGCCATCTCTCCAGCTCCCATCTTGCCCCCATTTTTAATTAATTTGTTTGTTTTCTTATGAAACAGGAATGAAAGGAGTGGGGGGTATGAGGGCAGTAGATGAGGAAGGATGGGGGATAACTGACACTAACAGTCCTTTGAAAAGGTGATATGGAGACCCACCACTGTAGCAATTTCCTAAAGTATATACATATAGACACATAAAAAGAGTCTAAATGGAGTTACCCCTTAATGGACACCACAGACTTTCAAATAAAAGCCAAGTGCCAGTAGTGAGGTACCACTGTTAGAGTTGTTAGCTAAGAGGGGGCTCCATAGACCTCCCACAATTACTATTACCATATTTCTTGGTTTTCACATACAACTTGATGCTAAGACCCTATTACTGAAGATATTATATGCTTGAGTCATAGAACTTGGAGAAATCAAGTGGGTATTTATCTTAAAGCTGGCTAGCTTTTATAGAGCTGCAGGGTGCTATGCATGGTACTGAAAGAAGAGACAATCACAAGTCTTACCCAACTGTGAATCTTGTAAGCTACAATATCAACTGATCTGGCAATATATGACACTGATACAATAGTGGCATAAATGTCATGAGAGTATTCAACCTCTATGTACTAGATTTAAGGTCTTCTCCATAAGATGGAACCGATACATGGCACAGTTATCAGGGCCAAGAACATGTGGCTAGATAGTTCATAGAGTGTAAGAGAGAGCCTATTTTTCTACTAAATGGACATAGAATTAAAGTGTCCCAGCTGGCCTGGATCTCATTCTGTATACAAGGCTGGCCTCTAACACACATAGATCTACCTGTCTCTTCCTCCGGAGTGCTGGGACTAAGCACATGTGCCATCATGCCCGGCAAAATCACAGTAGTTTTAATAGCATGTGCATGAACTCAAAACAGAGAGACTCTCAGTTGAAACTGGACTTGATGTGTTCATAAAACAATGAGTATAAAAATTTGTTTTGTATAGAAGAGTGTGGATCTGGGGAGTTTTATGGGAATGATTATGATCAAACTCTATTTTTTAGAATTATTAAAGAATTAATAATTTCTTTTTATATAATTTTATTTATTTTTATTTTATGTGTATGCGTGTATTGCCTGCATGTAGGTCAGTGCGATGCCCATAGAGGTCAGAAGAGGCTGTCAGATCCCCTGGGACTGGAGCTAAGGACAGTTGTTAGCTACCATGTAGGTGCTGGGATTTGAACCCGGGTCTTCTGCAAGAACAACCAGTGTTCTTAACCACTGAGCCACCTTTCCAGCATCAAAAATTTCTTTCTTTTTTTTTTTTCTTTTTGAGAAAGGGTCTCCCTGTAGCCCCAGCTGTCCTGGAACTCACTATGCAGACCAGTCTGGCCTTGAACTCATGGAGATCTGCCTGCCTCTGCCTCCCAAGTGCTGGGATTAAAGGTGTGTGCCACTACACTCAGCCATTCGTATTAGGTTTTCTTATTCAAGTATGTTGACAGAACTATTGAATGCTTAAATAAGAAAATTAGTGAATGAACTGTGGAAAACACATTCATTTTTGAAACCTATGAAGCTTCCTCCATCAAATAAATGAGGCATGTTAATTAATTACATAACAGAACACTGGCATTTAAAAAGCTAAATATACATCTTCTTTTATAAAATTTGTAATTTTACAACTTGATATCTTTAAAATGAAAAATAAAATTTTACAAAAAAATGTACATAAAATTAACATTTAAAAAAATGTTAATATATTGCTTATGTATTATTGACAGCATGTATCATTTCCTATAACAAGAAGAATGACACATTGCAAATTACGTGACCTGTGAAATATACAACCATATAACCTAGGCCTTTCTTTGAGGTTTTTATTAAGCTGTCAAAAAAGAAGTAACTTATTTAACTTACATCTAGTTTAATGGCACATTTTTCAATGAAGACTTTGTACAGGAACATTGGAACAAACACATGTATAATACTTGTTAACAGAAATATAATGCCTGGTTTAGCAAAATGTAGTAAGCTTACAACTTTTTTGTCTTTGGAAATATACACAGGTCTTGAATTTCTACAAAAGAAAATCTAGAAGAGTTTAGGCATTACTCACTACTGTTGAGCTCTTGAAATTCAGGGAAGAGAAACAACATACAACAAAAAGAGAAACATTATTTTTTTTCTAAATTGCTTTACAATACATTTTTATGAAATTTTTGTAAACTTTATAATGTCCAGTCAAGGAAATAAAGGTGAACCTTGAAAGACAATATAACACAAAGCAAAAATGAATGTCATAATACATTTCAAATTACTACATTGATAAGGGAAATGTAAGCTAGTAAATAATAGATGTTCTAACACACTAATATTCAGCTCTTAGAGTACTTACAATCTGAAAAATTTTGATTAATAAAAATCCATGGAATTTTTAAATCTCTACTTTCAGAGATTCACATTGCCTTTCATTCATTCATTAGTTCACCATTCAGAGAAAAAAGTTTTATAACTGAACCTGAATGCAGTGATTTTAAAAACTGGTGGCTAAGAAGGGCAGGTTCCTGATTTTTGAAAAATCAAGATAATTAGTATTTCTATTTTACTACCATCGACAACTAATAAATTCACAGAATTATTATGAACTACAAATTCAAATTTTGGTAGATTTTTTAAACTGGCTTCTAGATTGTAACCATTTGATCTGTGATCATAGCATGCCAACATGGACAGGCTGCTTTTACTGGGTGTTTTAGGAACTGCTGTGAGGAGCAAGGTGTCATAGTCTAATCAAAGTACTCAAGAAGAGACGCTTGTCAAAACCAGAAGCTATGTATGTCCAAGTCATCTGCAAAGAAAGTTCATTTCAATCACACCACCAGAGAACATGCACAGTTCTTTCTTTTTTATTTATTTACTTTTTGTTTCTTTGTTTATTTGATTGCTTGTCCTGGAACTTACTACATAAATAAACTGGTCTCAAACTGAAAGAAATCCACCTGCCTTTGCCTCCAGAGGCCTGTGATTAAAGGTGTGCGCAACCAAGCCAGGCACAGGCAATTGTGTGGTTCTTGATTTCTACCCAGAACTTCCATAATACCTTAACCATATTTTTTCAATCCCATTTTTATTGATTTTTACATTTATTAGTTTTATTTTTCTGTAGTTATGATTAGCTTTTCATGTAGGATCAATTGTAAATTATATCAGATAGATTTTTTGGGGGGGCTCTCTGAATCTAGCTTTTTCTTTGGTTGGTTTTGGTTTCTTTTTTATTGAATATTTATACCAAATATAACACATAACCTTAAAGCTGCTTTTCATATTTGTTGTTGAAATAATATATAATTTATTGGATACAATTGTCTTAAAAATATTGTCACTTGATACATAATCATAATTCTTTCTCTTTTAGAGAAGGTTTTAACTATGCACAGTATTTGGAATGGTTGTTTTTCTGACAGAAGACCCAGATCTTTAATTATTTTGTTTATGGATTTACCCCTCTTTCTTCTCTTCTAAGCCATGAATTTTGATCACTTCACTGAGTGGAAATACCACACAGTAATGGAATCGGGACAGGTTTTCAAAAGAAAGACCTCCTAGTAGCAGATGAACAGACTAAGTACACAATTCCTACTAGGAGCGAAATATAACTCTGAATAATATAGAAGGCAGGCAAGGTGGCTCAGCTAGTTAAAACATTTCCTTTGCAATCCTGGCAACTTGAGTTTAATCTCTGAAAACCATGTCATGGTGAATGGAAAGGACTCCACAAAGTTTACTTCTGATCTCCACATGCATGCTGTGTCACATATGCCTCTCATTGCCACATATCACACACACACACACACATGCACACACACACACACACAAAACTAATTAAATTTGTTTGAATTATTTATTTTTATTTTATGTATATGAGTGTATTGTCTGAATATCTGTAAGTGCACCACATACAGGCAATGCCCATGAAGGCCAGAAGAGGGCGTCAGGTGCCCTAGAACTGGAGTTACAGATAATAGTTGTCATGTGGGAACTGGGAACCAAACCCAGTTCCTGTGGAAGAGCACCAAGGCACTTCACCACTGAGCTATCTTCAGCAGGATTTTTTAACTTTTATTATTATTATTATTATTATTATTATTATTATTATTATTATTATTATTTTTGAGACAGGATCTCCCTGTAGCCACAATTCACAATTGGCCTGAAACTCACTATATAGACCAGTCTGGCCTTGATCTCATAGAAATCTACCTGCCTCTGCCTCCTGATTGCTTGGATTAAAGGTGTGTGCCACCATGCCTAATGGTGATCTCTCTAGATAGATAGTAAGATAGATAGATTAGATAGATGATAGATAGATAGATAAACGATAGATAGATAGATGATAGATAGATAGATGATAGATACATAGATACGTAGATAGATACCAGCTTAACTTTATTATACTGATATCATTACTTAAAAATAACGGGGCAGGGGGCAGGGGACTGAAGAGATGACTCAAGGGTTAAAAGCACTGGCTGCTCATCCAGAAGACGTAGGTTCAAATGCCAGCAACCACATGGCAGCTAACTGTCTGTAACTCCAGTTCCAGTTCCAGGGGATCTTAGGCCATCTTCTGGCTTCTGCCTGCATTGCACATTACGGGTGTACTCACATACATGCAAGCACAGCACTCACATACATTTTAAAAAGTTAAAGAAACAAAAGCCTATAAAACTTCTATAAGTCAGCCACTATTCCCAGGGCTAATTCAAAATATTAAGGGAATGAAAATATTTAGAGTAGTCCATCTCCATCCCCACCACCCCACAATCACTAACTAATGTTCAGTGCTCACTGGAGAAGGCATGCCCATGACTTACCACACTGTGAAGTTTTCCCGGGTTTCACAGGGTAAAAAGGGCAAACAGGAACCTTCTTCCTTGCTTCTAAGAGCTATGTTTAGGTCATTTGGAGTAATGTTTAAACTTTCTCGGAAGCTTGTTGAAGCAAGGATAGGTTGTTGGTGAACATGGAGGTCCACATAAATTGCTCTAAAAATCTTTTTAAGGAAGTCTTGATCTCAGCTCAGCTTTAATGTCTTAGACGCCAGGGACATCTGGCACAAGTAAGAACATCACACAAAGGAACCAAGAACTTCATTACCCCTGTAATGTCACTGAAGCACAGCTCACTATCAAAACATAATATCCTATGAGCTAGTATTAGATGAATGTTTACAAAAAGCAAGTACAAAGAAGTTAGTACTAAAAAATGACTTGGGGTTTTGTGTACCATTCTAAGTAAGGGTTTATTTGCCTTACACATCTAGGTCACAATAAACCATTGAGAGAAATCAAGGCAAGAATTATTCTCAAGCAGAAGCCATAGAGCAGTGTTGCCTATGGTCCTGCTTTCTGGCTTGTCTTGCTCAGTTAGTTTTCTTATTTTAGCAAGTAATTACAAGTTTGTATTGTAGGAAAACAATAGGAGAAACCAGATCCTAAGAATATCAAACACTGAAAAAAGTCTATAGTCAAATACAAATTTCAAAAATTTCAAAAGTCTTGGGCACATCAGATATGTGTTTAAATAAAGTGAAAGTATTAGAAAAGGTTACAGTCAACATTAATGAAGTGTAATACAAACAAATTGTTTAGGAAAAGTACTTGTCCTTTGAAAACATAACATTGCAAAACAGGAGGGCAACAATGACATCGAACAGAATTCTGAGAATTATATATCCATATAAACATAAAAATCCTCTTCTTTCCAAATGGAATGAGTTATCTGAGTGTGACAGGTAAACAATGCAGGTTCCTGAAGAACATCCTAGAGATGATGTTTTACTATATGGTTCAGACAATGCTTTGTTGAATAGGTGTGTGAAGCAAAGTTACCAGAAAATGCTTGCATCTTGGATTGAACTTTCTGTAAAGCTAATCCATTGATTAGCACTTCAATAACTGTAGAGAGTTTGGATGTTGTAGACCCAGAGGCTGTTTACAATTTATTTTGGACCATATTCAGCCCTATACAGCCATTTCTTGCCCACCTCTGTTTCTGACTTAACAATCTATGACTAACAGACTTTTTTCAAATGTATTAACAAAGCCTTAGCTCTCACCAATCAAAACACTAAGTGTCAACAAATAGGATCTTAGGCCTCTCTGATTTCTCTTTTGCTGTAACCACCTACCTAATTTTCCATCGATGTATTTAAGAAGTATCTTGATTTTTTTTATGGCCTCCAATTTTAGCTTTTGAATTTATTAACTTTAGGTAATCATTTAAAAGGTACAAAAGGGTCTCATAGGAATTGAAAAAAAAGCAATTTTTTCAGTGTACACTATATAACACAATCAGTTAACAAGTGGAGGTTAAAAGATCAGGGTGAATTATGCATTTTGTAACACATCTTTGCCTTTTTTTTGTTTTTTTGAGACAGTCTCACTTAAGTAGACTTGACAGGCCTTGGTTGTACTCTGTATATCTTGGCTTTTGTTCCCCTAAACAAAAAAGAAGATCACTTCAAACTTAACTCTGCTACCTGTATCTACTAGCCTATATTTCTGTCTGAAACTATATTTGAATGTAACACACATTAATAGCTCACACAGCACTAGTGCACTGAGTGAAGCCAGGCTTAGTGGCACATACCTTAATCCCAGCACTTAGGAGATAGAAAAAATTTTGAGACCAGCCTGGTCTCCCCACCCAAGTTCCATGACAAGCCATAGTTCAGACACTGATTTATGAATTTTCTTTGTTTTATTAGTATAAAAACTTCATGAAACTGCTTCCACATTGGAACAAGGAATTCGAGGTAACCTGAGTTTGTGTTTCCAGGTCATGGTCACTCATATTAGGCTCCAGAGTAAACTGTCTCTTAACATCTTTTGAAGTTATGTGATCACTGCTTCTGCAACAATAGAATGTTAGTGTAGCAAAAGCCCCCTACATTTAACTGTTTAAAAAAAAAAAAAAACTGACCTGTTTGGAACCTCAACTTAGCAGTTTTTCCACATCAATCAGTGGTCAGAGGACCATTTCTAGGAAGGTCGGTGTACCTTAAGTCATGCTAAAAATTTGGGTGGAATTCTAGTGCACTAGTGAGATTGTGAACTTTTCCTGACCAGAATCCCCTTCACTAAGTGCAGTTCTTGGAGATGAGTCCCACAGACATGTGACTGTAAGCCTTGTCTACTTTTCTGAAGTCTTCAGAAAAGCACAATCTCTCCTTTTCTCCGTTATCTCTCTTTTCCCACTATGATATCCCTAATGCTTCAGGTTCCCCCAGTGTTCTGGGTTTCTTTACTTTTTTCTCTACCACTCCCTTCTCCTTCCCACCATGTGGCTGCTCATCTACCATGTGTCTGTCTTCCATGCAGGCTCTAAACTAGCATGGCTTCAGGGCTTTTTTTCCTTCTCTCCTTCATGCTCTTCCTCAAGGCTGCTGGTGAGATTCACACTTGCCTACCCTGGGGAATTTTCTTTAAATTCTGACAAAGTTTTCCTAAAGCTTCCATTTTAGTTCATTCTTAATTTATTTTATTAATGAGACTAAGGATCCTCTAAGGGATGCTGTTCCTCCCTCTATCAAGGATAAATATAATAGAAGAGAAAAATGCAAAATGTTGTTAAATTGGATTGTATTTAAATTAGGAAAAACATAGAATAAAGATGGACATTTACCTTAACTATTATTAATTAAAGTAATACAGGCAGAAGTTTTTATGTGTTTAAGTGTCTGTACACATACATGTGAATGTGTATATGTGTAAACAATACAAAAACAAGTCTTGCTTGGCTCAGTGGTAATTTAGGTATTCAAAAGATCAATAAAAATACACCTGTATTTAAAATATCTTATTTCTTCAAGAAATGTAAAATAAACAAAAATGCTATTAATCACATATGTGACTAAATATATTAAAAACCACAAAAGTGTTGAACATCTGGGTTTCTTGAAGAATACTTCGAAATACTGTTTAATGGCAGAACATACAGCTTGATGCA
This sequence comes from Nannospalax galili, assembly GCF_000622305.1. Lineage (NCBI taxonomy): Eukaryota > Metazoa > Chordata > Mammalia > Rodentia > Spalacidae > Nannospalax > Nannospalax galili. The sequence goes on from NW_008348789.1 coordinate 8,039,414, forward strand.
CTGATTAAATTACTAAATTTCTATTCATGAGATCAGGTATGAAATACAAGTGAACACATATATGCCTTAAAACATCAATATCATAGTGTTCTTAAAAAAATGTAGCATCATTCCCAAATCTCATCAGAATTAGAAATGAAAAAAAAAATCATAGTATGTTAGCACTAAGACAATAAACAGTAAAAATAATGAAGCAGTATCATTACATAAGTAAATTTTGAAATATAATATTTGTTCTAATTTATTTTTCTGTTCTTGTGACCAAATGCTCTGAACAACAACTACTTGCAGAGAAAATAATTTACTTGGAGTATATTTCCAAGGTACAATAAACCACTGAGAAAAGTTAGGGCAGGAAGTAAAGCAGAAACCAAGGAGGTATGCTGCTTATTTTCTTGCTATCTGGCTCACTAAGCTAGATATCTTCTATATCCCAAGCCTACCTGCTGAGAGATAGGGAGAGGGTACCACCCACAGTGGGCTTTGTCCTCTTGAATCTCCTCAGTCAAGACAACCTCTCACTTTCATGCTCACAGGCCAATCTGATTAATGTATTTCTTCAAGGAATTTCCCTCTTTCTAAGTGTCACTAAGTTGTATCAAGTTGACAATGCCAGCACAAAATAAGAGAAAGAGTAATTAACCCATAATTCATAGCTTTATTGCCCATCATTTAAGTGTTGAATATGCCCCCAAAGGCACATGTTTGTGTTCCAGGAGTATGTGGGGTAGTAGAAACTTCAGGACATTGGAATTAGTAGGAGAACGTGAGGTCACAGAAAGAATGGCAAAGGAATGTCTTGTGAGAACTTTTTCTAGCCCCTTTCTTATAATCCTGAAATTCTCCACAGAGTATTATCACCAAAAGACTAATTGCTGCCTCTCCTTTTCTCTTTTTCTTCTCTGTCTCTTTCAAAATGTAGCAGCTCTTTGCTTCTACTGGTGCTCTCACGATGATATAAGCTGTGTCAGGTACTCTGCTGTAGTAATACAGTTTTAAGTTGTTGGGACACCCGGTTTTAAATATCAAAATTGAAGAAAATACGTTATAGGTTTCTCTCTGTGTGTATGTGTGTACATGTGGGTGTGTAATGTCTAGCATTTGTTTATCTGAGCAGGAGAGAGCAGGAGATAGGGACAGAGAAAGAGATTTTGAAGAGAGTCAACTATTTCAAATTTCTTTTTTTTAACCTATGCAAAGAATCAAAATACAAATAATTTTCTGAAAATTGTAAATGATAATGTGAAATTTTCAAATTTTTACAAGATCTCTTTGTGTTTTATGGTGTGCTCAGACAATGCAAAATTCATTGTAGGACTAACCTGCACAATTCTTTTCAGAACAGTTGTATAGGACTGTCTTCAAACTGACAGAAATTATCTTCCTAATCTTGGTTGTGCCTGCTTGCCTGATGTAATCACCGTTAAACATGTTGACTGTTTAGTCACAGGGCAGGGAGAGTCATAGGACCTCCAAAACAACCAGTTGGTCCCAGTTGCATGAGGCCTTGGGGAGAAACTAAAAGCATCCATGCTGGGGAAGCCTAGAGGAGGGTCTCTCACCACTTAATGTGGCAATGGGGAAGCCAACACCCAGACTTGGATGAAGAATTTTCCATGTTTCCTTAGGGGGTAGCACCTACTCTCATCTAAGTAAACTCTCATTTATTTCTCTGTAAGTAAGCCCAATAAACTTACTTTTTTCACTGACTGCAGTTTGGTGAAATCATATATCAGTTTGTAGTTAGAAAAAAGGCAGACAGGGCAGACATTGTTTATAGCTCCCCTCTAGAAGGAATTTTAACTATAAGAAGTGTAAAGACTAGCTTCTTTCCCTGTAACTAAGTACAATGCAATTTTTCTAAAAGTAAAAATTTGAATACAATTAAACAATTTCAATTTTTCCCCTTTGAATAAAAGATTCTTTTATAGTGCAAATGTATTTTTTAAAATGTTTTATTTATTATTTTTTTACTTGTATACACGTAATGCCTGCATGTATGTGAGTGCACCCATGTCCTGCGATGCCCACAGACATCACAAAAGGGTGTCAGAATCCTTGTAACTGGAGTTATGGGTGGTTAGCTTCTATGTGGGTGTTGGGTACTGAACATGTATCCTAAGCATGAACAACCAGTGCTCTTAACTACTGAGCCCTCTCTCCGGCCCCACAAATGTATTTTCATTGGAAATTCTCATTTTAAAAAGTCACAGTAAAGGGAAACTCTTTTTACTGATAAAAGCCAGGCAGTAGATTATATTAATGATAAATAGATACCTTTCAAGAAAGAATGAAAATTTCTGTGATATGCCTTTATACAAGTGAAAATTTTTAGTGTTTCATGATTTGTTGTTTGAATGAAAACTGAATCTGATTGTCTATTCTACTGCCAAATCTATGAATGTCATGAGATAAACACTGAATCTTTGATGTTTTACTTCAAAGCATCGAGAGGAAATTAATCAAAGTAATCTATCCTCTTTAATTTTGGCAATGAAAGTTTGTGCTGCTTTAGAGTCAGGGCACTTCATAACACTCTGATGAGTATTTGAAAGAAAAAAAAAGTATTAAGTGGTGACATTACCAAGAACACAAATCACTTTAATGCTGCTTTTAGAGAAGACTGTGAATGTGAATGAGTTAAACATATCACAGATGACTCAGGCATATCCAAGAGTGCATGGCCTTCCTAAAACTGGCAGATGCCATTCAGCAACCATGGATCTTTGCCACACTGGAATTCAAAACCAGGTTAGGAGGATATTCTTATAATTGCATAAGGGACAGAAATTCATATTTTCATTTGATTTCTGTCATTATCTGTTGTAAGTCAAATTCACTGCTGGGAGGTGTACATGGCATCCAATTCCCTCCTCCCATGGTCCTTGCCACAGACTAAGGAAAAATTCTCCAAACCCTCATTTGAAGAAACTTATTGGACTTGCTAACTGAGCTTGGGGTACGGACTTAAAGACAAGGGGGTGCCCCCCCACAATTCACAGCTAATGCTGAAAGTCCACACCCAGACATAAATCCTGCAGTTTTAGACAGCCTTACAAAATGGTGAGAGACCAGCCTCCTGCTTTTCCCAGCTTTTATACCCTTAGCCCCTCCCCTGCAAGTGGCTATGGTCAACCAGTTGGCTGGAAGAGGGAAGGGGAGTGGCTTCTTTGCTGAGAATGGGAAGGAGGCAGGCCCATGACTTGTCATCACAAAGTCAGAGGAACATCCGTGTCACACTCCACCCCTTTCTCCAGCTCTCACAAAACTTTCCACCCACCTTTTCCTCGAATATCCCTGTGCCTCAGAGGGGGTGGGGCAACTTTTCTCCCATTGTAATAGTGCACTGGACTCTTCAAGTCTCTGCATTCTCTGTTTGTCATGGGCTGATGGCTGGATTTACTGGCATTCCACCTACTAAAAACACAAACAGCAAGAAGCAAAAACATGTAAACAGTAACTGCAATAATAGCTCATGGGTGTAAACAAAAATGTTTGGATGGTACTTTAGTAAGAGCATCACATCCATCCAACAATAAAATTGCAGTGGTTTAATCACCGGGGCCTATAATGTCTCCTGCCACAGGGGGTTGGTCTGGTCTACAATAGTAGATGTGTGTTCCATCCCTAGGAGTGGGCATTAGATCCAATCAATAATTAGCTGGTTGTACATACACTAGACGAGCCACTATTGCACCAGCAGGAACATCTTGCTTTGCATGTTGAGAGTGCAGTACATGGGGTCCTTCATTGAACAGGATAATGAGAGACAATTCTCCTCCAGCCATCTGCATAGTGCCTTCTGGCACTATGAAAGCCACCCATCCAGTGGCAGGGAGTTTTCAGCTTAGTCCAAGCTTGATTGCTTCCTCTCCTGCACTCCCATCATGTGGCATCTTCAGCAATAGGGTTTTACCTTCCACTTCAGGTGTGCAACCAACATTATTGGCAATCACCTTTGTAGTTTTGGGGACCTCTGGGGTCCCTTTGGCCAACTGCTCATAGAGAGACAACCCATCCCTGGTACTGATATTTTTCACTTAACAAGCTTATGGATTCTGGAAGGGCCTTTTTCCATCCCTGTAGGGTTCCTTTGGAGCTTAAGGATTTCAACTGTTCCTTTAGCAACCCTTTCTTTCTTTCAATTAACCCTGCTCCTGTAGGATTATATGGAAGGAAGAAATACCATTGAACCTGATTATTCTCAGCACAAGCTTGCACATCTGTACTGTGAAATGAGAGCCTCTGTCACTATCAGTTCACCTTGGGTACCCATATATGACACTGAGTTCAATAAGCCCCTTAATAGTAGCCTTGCCTGTTGCTCTCTTGCAAGGAAAGGACTGTGTAAGGCCTGTGGCAGTCTCCACACAAGTGAGAGCATATTTACATCCCTCACTGACTAACAGGGGCCGTATATAATCTACTTGCCAGTCTCTCACAGGGGAAGCTGACTTGTGCACATGTCCCATGATGTCATCCATCCTCCAGGGCCATAACCAGGAACACACCACAAAGGCCTGGACAGCCTGTTTGATGTCTGCATATTTTCCAGAATGCCAGCTGCTTTGGCTATTCTCCATCCTGTGTCAGCTCCTTTCTGGCCTGACTTGTTATGAATATAGCAAGCTACTTCTAGGGGAACCTGAGGGCAGACAGCTTTCACCTTGGTGAGGGCATCAGCTTCCTGATTCCCTGGGGGACTCACCAGGTGGTGGGCAGCCACATGGTAAACTACCAGGGGCACTAGCTCCTCCTGCATTTTATTATATATGTCCTTTCAAATTTGTTGTCCCCATTGTGGCCGTCCCATCACCTGCCAGTTTTTTTTCTCCCATTGAGCCATCCATAAGGTTAAGACCTTGAACACAGCCCAACTGTCAGTATAAATTGCAACTGGCCAAGACTCTTTTGTTACTAACCATCCAGATTTCAATTCAGCCTACTGACTGCTTTCTCCTTCTCCACTCTCTAACCCTATAGTGTCAGTGTGCATCTGTATTGCCACTGACCCCTTCTCATCTGGCAGCCCTGCTAGTGTCATCAGGATACCAGACATCAACCTGAATGGGGGGAGCCTCTTCTATGACTTGGTCAGATCTTGCTGGAGGGTCAACTATAGGAGGTGGAGGGAGAGGCTCTGCGCCTTGAAATGACACTGGTCCTAGTACTGCTTACACGGCATTGGTGATCAGGCTTGCTTACATCACCCTCCATGTTGCAAATATGCATGCCATCTTTGCAACATTTGTTTTGGGCCAACCCTGACAGGGGCTTGGCTAACAGGCCCTCCACCCATCCTTTTATTGGATATGTGGTTTTTACTGTAATGAGGGTGTGGCCCATAATGGATTCCACCTGTTGCAATGCTTTGTACACAACTAGCTGTTGCTTTCTAGTGTTGTGTACTCAGACTCTGCTCCTTTCCAAGATTGGGGCCAGAACCCAGTTGGGACTGTCTCTTCCGGTTGTTGCTGCTACAAGTCCCACCCATAAACTTCAGGGCTCCTGGTGACTTCCAAGAAGAATGGACACCTAGGTATTGGGGCACACAGCTGCTTTGCTTTCCCAACCAGTACCTTGGCCTGCTCAAAAGCTCTTAGGCCTTTATATCCCAATCCCATGTAGTATCTCTTTTTATTAGATTATACAAGGAGCAGGTAACCTAAGCAAGGTGAGGCATGAAAATTCGCCAATACCCAAGAAGTCCCCAAAATACCCGTAACTGCCTAGAATTTATTGGTATGGGTTGTAAAATTTTCTCAACTACTGCACTGGGTATCATGCCAGTTCTGCCTGACCATAAAGCTCCTAAGAATTTTACTGCTCTACTGGGCCCTTGTACCTTTGTGGGTTGGTTTCCCATCCTTGCTCCTTCAGGTACACTTGCATGTTCCCCAAATGAACTTCCAAATCTGTAAGGCATGCAGAAGATAGCATTATGTTATCTATGTAGTGGAACCTCCTTATAGAAGGAGGACAGGGTAACAGAGCCAGATCCCGGGACACCATCACATGATAAACCATGGGGCTGTGGAGGTAAACTTGGGGAAGTACTGTGAAAGTACATTGTCGTCCATTCCATGTGAATACAAATTAATCTTGTGATTCAGCAGCTAGAGGAATACTAAAGAATGCATTAGCAAGGTCCACCACAGCATGGAAGGACCCCATTTCCTACACCAGCTGACGAGTTAGCAGTGAAATGTTGGGCACCACTGCATGAATGAGAGGCACCACCTTATTTAACTCCCAGTAGTCTACAGACATTCTCCAGGAGCCATCTGACTTCCTGATAAGCCAAATGTGGCAAATGAAAGGCCTCTGGGCTGGGCAGATAACTTCTACTCCCTCAAGCTCCTGGATGGTTCTTGTCAACCCCCAAGTAATTGCCTTTACTGTTCGTACCCTCAGCCGAAACGCTCCCACAGTATTATGTAGGGTGTGACACAGCAGGGCATCCACCCCTAAAATGTTCTCTTGATGGGGAGAGATGCATACCTTGTACTCCAGGGGGAGGATAATTGCCCACCCCCAGAATGAATCTAGTCTGCTCATCCACTGCTCTCCACTGGCTGTGATGTTTTGGGGAATTGCCATGAATTAGTGTACACTCTGCCTCAGTATCCATTAGGGCCCATGTGTTTTGTATATTAGTGGGGGATCAATAAATCCTCAGTTTGACATGTGGCCTCTGGTCACCCAGTATGGCCCTCACCTGTCTGAATACTTGGCCACCTCTTCAAGGCAGGCATTGTGGGGAGTCCTATCCAATGAGGCTGCCTTTCTCTGGAGCAGGGGCCACAGTTGGATTTACCCAAACATGCTGGTCCCCAGTTTCTCTTACTTCTGTGGTGAATTGCTGGTTAGGTCTTAAAGCCCTCCACAGACTCACCAGCACAGCATTTGGCTGCCCGTCTATCTTGTCCCTAGCAACTCCTGCTCTGCACAGATCCTTCCACATCTGTGCTTGGGAGACATGGAGGGGCCCCTTTGCTGAGTTCTGGCTCTTTTCCCTTGTGTCTACTCACTTCAGTGCATTCTGAAACCTGTTTATATGTTGCTCTAAATCATTTAAATCTGCCAGAGCCTCACCAGCCTCATACAGGTCATGCCCAACCATGGGGCTTATCACTGCCACCAAAGCTCCGTACTAGTTTCATGGGCCTTGCTGAATCAGTTACTTTCTTAAGTCTCCTGTAAACACAATCTTGTCTGGGCCCGTGAACTGGGAATCAAATACAGCTTCCCTCATGCCCAGTTCCTTCAACAGAGCCTGTCCTTCCTCAATGGTTTTCCAATCTCTAATATTCATGGGATTCTTAGCTGGAGATACCCACATATCCCGAATACCTCATATGAGCCAATTCATCATGGACTGCTTTCCCTCATGTTGTCTTAAATAGTGAAGTCTTCGTCTCAATGAGGGATGAGTGGTTATGTTACTTAACTTCTCTCCTTCTGTAGAACTTAAAATGATTCCATCTGTCCCCATATCCCATAGCTTCACAAGCCAGGTGTCCACAGGCTCCTTCATAGCTTGTTTAAATGTCTTTCCCAGTTCTAATAGTTCTGGTGATGAGTATTCTCTGATGACCATGGTCTCCTGCACTGGGCTATTTTCCCTTTCTTTGAATTAAAGGTTGGACCTGAGGAGCATCTCCCACTATCTCTAGGTCACTTCCTTCTTCCTCACTGACCAACTCCTCCCAGGGTTTACAGGTTTTAGGACCCCAGGATGGCCTTTTATTAAAATTCTGATATGGGCTTTTTTTTTTTTTTTTCCATTTTGACCTCCTAGACGTAAAAAAATGGCATGCCAACACCTCCATCTCCTTTTCTCTCTTATCTAAATTACTGGCATGGTCAGAGGCCAATACCAAAGAGGCCAGCCTCATATCTCTCTCCCATTCGAATTCCTCTCTAACACCTTCAGTTTCCCTTCTGGCTAAGGCCTCTTCCTGGGACAGATTTCTTATATAAATAGCAGTGGCCAAGCAGCATCTACAGCTGTTTTTGACATTACTGTCCCTGGTGTGCTACTCCCAGAGATTGTACAATCTGTTCCAGACCTTCTGCTGTTTTCAGGGCTTCTCCATACTCACATGGCAGCCCCCAAAGGTCAAGCAGGCATGCCATCCAATATCATCTACAAGATTGCTGCCACCCTGGGCTCTCTCCCATTGCCCTCGACTGTTTAGAAGGCCTCATCCTAGTTACATATATCACTGTCCACTGAATTAATCATGCCTCTGCAGCCACCCCCACCAAGCCTAGGGGACTGCACCACCAGATTAACATTTCCTCATCCCACACTCTCCCCTCACCCCACTTTACTTCGGTTGTTGGTTTCTTTCCCCATATCAGGGACATCATCAATGCTCTTCCATAACTCATTCTCAGCTTTGTAGTTTTCTCCTAGGCTATGCCAACTGTATGTCAAATTCACTGCTGGGATGTGCAAATGGCATGCAATCCCCTCCTACCACAGTCCTTGCCACAGCCCTAGGAAAAAATTCTCCAAACCCCTGTTTGAAAAATCTTAACCATTTTATTGGACTTTCTAACTGAGCTTGGGGTATGGGTTTATTTACAAACAAGCGCCCCCAGCACCATTCACGGTTGACCCCGAGTGTCCACACCCAGACATAAATCCTGTGGTTCTGGAAAGCCTTACAAAAAATGTCGAGAGACCTGCCTCCTCCTTTTCCCAGGTTTCATACCCTTAGCCCCTCCCCTAAAAGTGGCTATGGTCAACTGATTGGCTGGTAGAGGGAAGGGGTGTGGATTTCTTGCAGAGCTTGGGATGGAGTTGGGTCCATGGCTTGTCACCACAGGGTCAGAGGAACATCCTCCAGGTCATATCTCTATAACAGTTTTATAAAACAAAAAAGGTTTTATTTAGTCAAACCCGTGTCTTCTTGGATAACATGAAATGTTACTGTATTCCAAACTATTGGTGGAGGGCCAGGAAGATTTATGCATTCAAAAAAATCAAGAGGGTTTTTTATGCTGCATTTTATTTTTTGTTGTTTTCTCTGTTTCATTTTATGTTTGTGACTCAGTAATCAAATAATTTCTTCCCCTTTGAGAAGGAAATGATAGATAAAGTATTTTTAAATGCAGACATAGTGGGCATACCTTTAATCCAAGCACTTGGGAAATAGAGACAGGCAGATTTCTGTGAGATCAAGCCTGCCTGGTCTACATAGCAAGTTCAAAGCCAGCTGGGACTACAGGAGGGGCCTGTGAGAAGGAAAAAAAGAAAGAAAGAAAGAAAGGAAAAAAGGAAGGAAGGAAGGAAGGAAGGAAGAGAGAAAGACAAAAAAAGATTTAAATGTAGTTCCAAGTTTTTTCTAAATTGAAGAAATATACTTCTTCTTTTAAAAAAATGTGTTTATTGAATTTTTGTGTATTTCATACAGAACATCACATCGTTTTTTGAAATTATTAATTTAATAACCATATAATTAGAAGAAGCATTTCATTACAACAGCATTGACATATTCAATAACAATTTCCAGAGCTAAGATGCGTCTCTTTCAAAATTGGCTGTAAATTTTTAGGTTTACAGTTGAATTAATACAGTTATGCAATATTGTACTCAGTATAAACCCTATAAGATATAAAATTAAATGAGGTTTTAAACTTTAAAAAAGATCTGCATTTCATTATTAAAATATACAGTTTCATGCAGAAACATTCATTTTTAATACAATTGACACTAAGATGCACATGTGTTTCTAATCTATTTATGTCTGATTATTACTAGTCACAATTGGTTACTTTCTGAGCTCCTTGGCATCTGAGCATGGATATAAAGTCATCATGTACATTTCAATGGTAATGTTTTTCACATCTATTAACTATTAAGGAGTAAATTTTTATACTTTGAAGAATTATTATAATTTGATTTTTTAATTTTTAAAAATTTGTTTATTTATTTTTACACCCACTTCCCAGATAGCACCCTCCCATAGCCTCCCTCCCCCCACTAGGGCCCTTATACTCTGATATCCCTGCTACTGTCTGCTGTGTTGTTGGTACCCCCAGCTATTCCCTACTACTTGCCCTTGTGGTGAAGCTAGTCAGTCTATCTAGAGGTCCTTGTTTTAGGAGGGTCAGCTGTTCCTCATCTAGTGGTAATCAGTTGTCAATATTCCTTTGGATAAGATTGGGGTCTGCTGCTCATTTTCCCAGTTCTATGCTGGGTTGCTATCTGGGTATCCCTTTGGCCACCCTGGCCAACAACTCAAAAGAAGGTATCGCCTGTCTGGCATTGTTGCTTGTTATGTAGCCTTTAGCTGTACATATGGACTCTTATGAAATTATATTGGCCCCTTTAATCTTTGGTTATACTTTCCTTTTGGGTGTTTAAAGCCATGCAGTGGACCGGATAAACCAATTTATTTTAACTCTTAAGGGCATTTGAGGATCTGTTCCTCAGGGGTCACATGGACTTGGGAGGATCCCCTGGCTCTTTCATTTTACCAGTTCCACCTATATTAAGATAAGTCAAATTGTTTTTATACTTCTTTCCCACTGGGAACTTTGGACCTCCCCAGTGGAATTCATGCATTCTGTTATTTGTGTTCAGGGCTATTATATCAAGTTAGTGTCCTCAGATGTTCCTCAGTGAAAGTTCATCTACTGAGGTCTACTCAACTTATCTAGGATCCCTTGCTTTCTGAAAATCAGATCTTCCTCACCTAGCAGTATAGAGGTCTGCTGTCCATTTCCTCAGGTCTATGCTGGGGTTTTGTCTGCTTGAGTTCACATGGGACTTGTGTACAGTGATACCATTGCTTCATATGGGCAGGGTCTCAGGGGCTGATAGGACTCTTTTACTGTATGGTTATGCACCTCCTCCCTGGCTCTTACACTTTTTCTGCCCCCTCTTCCACAATCCTCCCTGAGACCTGGATGGGTGAAGTTTAATATAAGTCTTGTCCAAGAATCAGCATTCTTCAGACTCTTATTCTCTACGCTTTGAACATTTGTGTCCTTTTGAGTTTCCTGGTCCTCTCTTGCATGAGAGAGCTTCATTAATGAGAATTGAGACATTTGTTAATGACCTCTTTACCACTGTCTATGTTCCATGATCCTTAGATGAAGAGATTGCATTGCAGATGTGTCACTTAAGTTTGGGAAATTCATACACAGTAAATTATTTGGCACTTGGTAATCATCTCCATCTGGTGCAAAAAGAAAACTATAGGCCCATATCCTTAATGAACATTGCAAACCTCATACAGACACACATCAAAAATATCATCCACCCTGATAAAATCATGTTTATTGTAGAGATTTAGGGATGGTTAAATAAAAGTCACAAATCATATAAATGGACTCAAAGGCAAGAAATACATGATCATCTTAATAGCTGAAGAAAAAGCCTTTAACAAAACTCAAAACGTATTTATGTTAAAAGTTCCAGAGGGGACTACTATCCTCAGGCCTCTTGGAGTAGGTCTATAGCGCAGCTCTCCACACTGGGACTCCCTAAGCCTCATTCACACTTCCATCCCCCCACAAATCATATAAATGGACTCAAAGGCAAGAAATACATGATCATCTTAATAGCTGAAGAAAAAGCCTTTAACAAAACTCAAAACGTATTTATGTTAAAAGTTCCAGAGGGGACTACTATCCTCAGGCCTCTTGGAGTAGGTCTATAGCGCAGCTCTCCACACTGGGACTCCCTAAGCCTCATTCACACTTCCATCCCCCCCCAACCCCCACCCGCCATTCTATACTCCTAGTTTGGGCCCTGCGCCATTCCTAGTCTTGGGGCCCCAGACACCTGGGGAACCAATACTGCTTCCTGACTCTTCTCACCCAGAGCAACTCAGTCCCTTTCTTGGGCTCCAGGAGCACCGTTTCTGGTCCTGGCCCTGTCCTCATCTCCCTCTACTTCCCTGGTCCTGCAACACCCGCCAGCCTCTTTCTGGGGCTGACAGCCTCTTTCTAGGGCTCCGAGGCTTACCTTTACTCTCCCTGATCCTTTGCATCCAGTACAACCCAGCTACTCAATCCACTCCCTGGGAAATCTTGGGGCTTCTTCCCTCCCCATCTGCCTTTGCTTCCCTGCGTGGCGCAGCCACGGCAAGGGTCTCAGGTCAGTGCCACCCAAGTTCCTGAGGCCAAAAGCATTCTTAGAAGATTCCAGACCTAAGAGGAAAGTCTGAAAACTTCTGATCCACATTGGAGTTGGGCTACCACGGAACTCTTGAAGACAAAATCAATCCGGCCTCGACAATATAAAATCAAAAGAGAGAACCAGAAGCTAAGACGAACCAGCTCTTCATACCCAAAAAGTAAACCACAAAGACACATAAAGCTCAAAAATAAAAGAAGCAGAACTAAACTTGAAGGCCCGAGTATCACACAAGAGTCAAAAACTACAAAAGAAATTCACATGTCAAAATAACAGAGAAAAAATAATAACATGAAAAACCAAAATAAC
>NW_008348789.1:8052669-8053156 GCF_000622305.1 Nannospalax galili
ACAGCAGAATTCTATCAGACATTTAAAGAAGATCTACATCCAATACTACTTAATTTATTCAAAAAGATAGAAATGGAGGGAGAACATCCAAATTACTTCTATGAAGCCAGCATCACTCTAATACCAAAGCCAGGTAAAGATACAACCAAAAAAGAAAACTATAGACCCATATCCTTAATGAACATAGATGCAAAAATTCTCAATAAAATACTTGCAAACCGCATACAGACACACATCAAAAGCATCATCCACCATGATCAAGCTGGCTTTATTCCAGAGATGCAGGGATGGTTCAATATACGTAAGTCAATAAATGTCATAAATCACATAAATGGGCTCAACGAAAAGAACCACATAGTCATTTCAATAGATGCAGAGAGAGCCTTTGACAAAATTCAACATGCTTTTATGTTTAAAGTTCTAGAGAGAATTGGACTGGAGGGAACATACCTCAACATAATTAAAGCCATATATAACAAACCCACAG
>NW_008348789.1:8056932-8065766 GCF_000622305.1 Nannospalax galili
TAAAACATACAAATGGACTTAAAGACAAAAATCATATAGTCATCTCAATAGATGGAGAACAGGCATTTGACAAAATCCAGCATGCATTCTTGTTAAAAGTCCTAGAAGGCATTGGTCTGGAGGGAACACATCTCAACATAATTAAAGCCATATACAACTAATCCATAACTGACAACATCTTAAATGGAGAAAAACTGGAAGCATTCTCATTAAAATCAGGAACTAGACAGGGATGTCCACTATCTCCTTTTCAATATATTCCTGGAAGCTCTTGCTAGAGCAATAAGGCAAGAGAAGCAAATTATAGCAGTACTAATTGGAAAATAAGAGGTCAGATTATCCCTTTTTGAAGATTATATGATATTATACCTAAGAAATACCAAAATTCCACCAGAAAGCTAGAAATGATTAGCACTTTCAGTAGAGGGTTATAAAATTAATCTACAAAAACCACTATTCTTTCTATGTACCAATAACAAACAACTGGAGAAACAGTACATGGAAACTCTCCCATTTACAACAGCCTCAATAAAATAAAATGTCTTAGTATAAACCTGACCAAAGGCATTAAAGACCTCTGCAATGAAAAATGTAAATATTTAAAGAAAGTGATTGAGGGGGACATGGGAAGAACCTCCCATGTTCATGGATTGGAAGAATTAATATTATGAAAATGATCATTGTACCAAAAGCCATTTATAGATTCAATGAAATGTGACTCAAAATACCCATGACATTTTTAACAGAATTAGAAAAAAATCCTAAAATTTATATGGAAGCATAGAAGACCCCAGATAGCTAAAGCAACCCTGAGTTCAAAGAGCAGTGCTGGGGCAGGGAATAAAATACCGGATTTCAAACTATATTATGGAGCTATAGTCATGAGAGGTATACTTCTTTAAAATACTGTTTGCTGATCATGTATGGTCTTTCCATATCTGTTTCAAAATCTAAAAGAAAATGATAATTATTTTTCAAAATTATAGCTGAGAAATTATTCAAGTAATATGAACACTAAACTCTGTAGAGATCCTCTAATGTTTTGTCCAAGATCTGGTGTTAACTGACTATATATATATTTGCCCCCGCCCCACTTGACAGGGGACCTGATCCAGGTTAGGGTCTTCGCAGCTGGCCTGAGGAGAACCTGCAACACTAGAACTCATAAACACTTTCAGTCTAGTGGCAGGGTATAAAATTAGTCTACAAAAAACAGTATTGGTTATATATATTACCCAAACTTCCTATTTGGGCCTGTGCTGCCTTTTACCATGTCTCTCTGTAGATGACATTTAAATATGAAAAACATATTCTCTATTCTGTACTCTTTATTACTTAATATATACCTTAACTTGCTTCATTCTGATTAGCCATAAAATTTGTACCTGTATCATTGTCAGTGTTCTGACTTATCTTAGTTGGTTATATATATTACCCAAACTTCCTATTTGGGCCTGTGCTGCCTTTTACCATGTCTCTCTGTAGATGACATTTAAATATGAAAAACATATTCTCTATTCTGTACTCTTTATTACTTAATATATACCTTAACTTGCTTCATTCTGATTAGCCATAAAATTTGTACCTGTATCATTGTCAGTGTTCTGACTTATCTTAGTAGAGTTCCCTAAGTGGGGAGCAGCTAAGACTACCTGCTACCTCTCCCCACAACCAATGACATTTTCATGTTCTTTGAAGTACTCCTATTTCATTTCATTTATTAATTGGTTTATTTGAAAATACTGCTGTGGTTGGCAGAAGATGCATTTTTTTTCCAAATTGAAAATACAAATCCATTGATATCATCAGAATGGTTAAAAAATATTTTATTGACTATTTTATGTACTCAATGTGTGATATAAAGCTACCTCTCTTATATTTTCTTTAAATGACTGTAAAATTATGAGTCATATGATCAATTACTAAGTCAAAATGGACACAAATATAAAGAAATTTGTGACACTATTCTCTTTACCTTGAAATATGTATATGTATATAAACACGTGCATAAGGCTGTGGTGAATTATTTTGGTAGAATACATAGATAGATTGCTTTAACTCATAATTTCTCTGCTAAACTATGCAATAAAGAACAAATTAATGAGAACCCATCATATTAAGAAAATATAGGTGAAGCCATAGTGTGTCCACCCATCTACAACCTCTATATCATTAGTATAGCTTGCATTCATACTCAAATATTCCTGCATTTTATACTCAACTTTTGCACACTGACAGCTAATGTAAATGGTAAATAGAAAATTATATTTCATAAGCATTGTAAATAAAGGTCAACAAATTTATTGTGGTTTCCTCTAAGCAAATATTTCTTAAATGTCACATTTGCACAGCATTAAACATTTCTGCAAACACTTATGAAGAGTGCCCTCATGACATTGATTACTGAATATGTTATCTTGGCTTTTTCAAATATGAAAACAGGGCAATTTGAATTATTTGAAATAACAGATATAAACTCAAAAAAGAGAGTTTATTTTGAAGTTTACAATGTGCAGAAATATATTTCCCTGTATTATCTATAAATAAATAATGGCAAAAAAAAGAGGCTAGAGTAAGCGTAACTGTTACTTTAACTGGTGTATTCTAATGAACAAAGTTCGGTAGAACTTTGAAAAGTTTTCATCATTTGTTCTCTGTTTCTACAATGTGTTATTATTCTAGAGAATGGGAGCTTCCACTTCACACAATCCATCCAGCTAATGAGATTGCAGTAGCTTGGAGCTCTCCATCATTTCCTTATCAGTGACAGTCAGTCCATTAAACCTCTAACCTCAAGAACCGAATTTCAGTTCTAAACTTTTGCATTCAGAAAATGATCTTCCCTAGACTGTTAAGAGATAAGATGGATGCCATATTTAGTGACAATTCTTGACACTCAACCTCCATGAACTGTTTTGAAACCAACTTCAGGTCTATTATCTTCTTTTACAAAGACATTTTATAGTGTATTTAATGACTTGTGAAATTTTGAAGTAGGCTTTTTACTATTGTTTGCCTGTGTTTTTGTTTCCTAACATGAAGTAAGAAAACATATACAATAGATACCAATTGTCTCCATTTCAAGTGGGTCTTTTCAGAAAAATTGCATAGTTCTACTAAACACAAACTTCCTTTAGATAGTGACACTATTTGTCCTTCTGAGAACAAAAGATGATAGCTTATCTTTTGACCCTTAAGAACTTAGACCACAGCAAGTAAGACAGCCTAAGAATTGAAAGTCAGAATTATACAATAATAAAAATAAGCTATAAACATTTACTGTGAGAAAATTTAAGGGCAGAAACCAAGAAGTCACAAGGGTGAGCACACTTTGTATCAAAGTTGGAGAACACCCCTCCTAATGGGGAATTCCAAGTAAATAATCAGTATTGTAACAATTGCCATTACTACTGGTATCAATTTTTTAAAATCCGTTCTTATTTTTATTTCTTATGTGCATGAGAGTATTGCCTGCATATGTGAGAGTGCACATGTCATGTAATGCCTACAGAGGTCAGAAGAGGGCGTCAGTTCCCTTGGGACTGGAGTTATAGACAGTTGTTAGTTACCATGTGGGTGCTGGGGACCAAAATCAGCTCCTCTGTAAGAGCAGCCAGTGCTCTTAATCACTGACACATCTCTCCAGCCCCAGTATTGGAGCCAACTTTATGAATATAAAAGAATATATGCTATTTTATATAGATGCAGTCAGAATATACCAAACAGAGAATTTCACTTCTAAGATCCAGATCCAGCAAAGACTTTTTAAGGTAGTTCAAAAAACTTCAAACTCAATTTTGCTTTTTTAAAGAAATATTTTATTTATTACTTTTATCTTATGTGTATGCATGTATTGCCTGCATGTAGGTAAGTGCACCGGTGCTGTACAATGCCTGCAGAAGACAGAAGAGGCTGTTGGATCCCCTGAAACTGGAATTACAGACAGTTGTTAGCTGCCATGTGGGTGCTGGGATTCAAACCCAGGTCTTCTACAAGAACAGCCATTGTTCTTAACCACTGAGCCATCTCTCCAGGCCTTCAATTGTGGTTTTAAGAGGACTAGAATACAAGCAACTGCTTAGCTGATCCACAGCAGTGACATCTTGAAGAATAGGATGCAAATTTAGATTTCTGAATCTACAATCAGTAGGTATCTTTGAGATATAAAAGAATTAGGAAGCACATCAATCAATTCTTGGGATGATTTGGGGATAAAAATGTGTAGAAATAAATATCCCTGGAAGACTGACATAGGAAGTGACTTAGAGTTCTCAGAGAAGAACACACACTGCACAATATGAGTATGGAGCGACAAACCCTGGTGTGCTGGGGTGGCAAGCTCTTTCGATGTCAGGTGCTGAGATTAAAATATTTAGAAAATGCAAAAAATACCCAGATTGACTCTCTGAAAAATTCTTTGGACATGAGAGGATTCAAATAAGTACAAACAGGATCAAAGATAACTTTGAAAAAATATGTTGTGTTTAAAGATCATTGATCTGCTATCTGTAGTGGAAATGTGTCTCATGTTACCTCAGGGGTTAGGAGCACTGAAAAGAAACTGGCCGGATGAGATTTTAAAGTAATTCTGCTACCTGATGAAATATTAATAATAGCCAACATGTTTTTTATTCAATGTGTGGTGTTTATCAAATAGAGTATTGCAATTAATCTATGACATGAAATTTTCACTTATTCATATGTATCAGTTTCAATTGAGGGTTAGAATACTAATATTGAGTAGTTATGTAAGTACAAATATTTAGGTTCCTTTATATGTATATGATCAGTTGAGAAAAGTACACAGTAGACAACTTAGAATTATGAATCACGGAAGCATCTGAGCATAGTTTTAGAGCAAAAATGTATAAATTAATATGCACATGGTAAAGAAATATACAGCACTTTACCTTAGGTGCATCATCTGATACTAAGTGTTTCACCTGATCCTGCTAACCATGAAGGTAATAAGAAATGCATTTTTCTCTATCTAAGGTCTCATGTAAAAAAAAAATTAAACACACACACACACACATGTAATTTTATGTGTTGAATAAGAACAGCTTACGTAATGCAAAATGATTAGATAGATGATAGATGATAGATAGATAGATAGATAGATAGATAGATAGATAGATAGATAGATAGTTAGAATGTTTAAATTAATTAGAATTTGATTGCTAGGCTATGCCTATAGATAATTACCAAGTTGTTTGTTGGTAAGCTTAATTCCTTGTATTTAACAAAGACTGCTTATATTGATGAACAAAAACAAAACAAAATAAAAAAAAACTAGAAGAAAAAAACAAATTTCAGAAAGCATTTAAATAGAAGCTTTATTTTAAAAATCTTAATAATAAGACCCTCCAGCTGAAGACAGTACCTACTTTGGACACAGGAATTGGAACAACGGAGCTGGAACTGATGTGGAAGCCACCTCCCCTGAAGGCTAGCTCTCATAACTTTGGAGAGTACCAATGCAAGCTACAAAGGGAAAACTTCAGTTGATGATCTAACCGTACCTTCAAGGCCTAAAAAACACATCAATGACCAGTACAGCAAATGAAATTAGTACACAGTGGCACTTTTATTTGGGGGTAATCAACAGCCACCCAATTGAACTAAAAGCCCACTCAATGGGAGGAAGCTCATGTGTGGCATAAAATTATCCAAATACACATAGCTAGAGAGTTAAGAGATATTAGAGAAAAGTCCAAGGTTGTCCCATCCCTAGACAAATGTAATATGAATTTTTACATCTATATATGACTGTCCCAGTCAAAGAAGATTATTCTTCAAGAGACAGTGATAATTACAGAGTTTACAGCTGGTCACAAAAAGAGATTGTCTATAAATTTCTCAAGCCTAAGTCATACATATGGGATGCAGCCTCTGCCCCAAAGGTTCATGGAACATAGAACAAAGGATGAAGAGAACGCTAATGCATCTTTCAATTCTCATCAAAGATGCTCCTTCATGCCACAGAGGGCCAGGAATGCAAAAGGCCACTAATGGCCCAAACACAGCAAATAAGCCTGAAGAGTGCGGGTTCTTGGACAGCACTCCTATATTAAAATTCACCCACCCAAGGCTCAGGGACCATTATGAAAGAGGGGACAGAAAGACTGTAAGAGCCACGGAAAGGCTCATGACCATAAATAAATAGTCCCACAGGCTCCTGGGACCCCTCTCATATGAACCTCCAGCAAGGGTGTCAAAATATTCAAGAGCAATGCAAACTAAGTAGACAAAACCCAGTACAGAACTGTGGAAATGAACACCAAGTCTCAATCTTAGTTGAAGAATTATTAGCAGCTGATTAGCGCTGGGTGATAATGAGCTGATCTTCTTAAAGGGAGAGATTCTAGATAGACTGACTAGGTCTCAGTGGATGAACTTTCATTGAGGGGCATCTGGGGGTACTAACTCTACGTGATAGGCCTTAACACAAATGACAGAAGGTATGAACTCCAGCCGGGGAACTATGGGAGGGTACCAAAGGGGAAGAAGGTATCAAGATGATTTTCTGTATGAAATATACAAAAAATTTTATAAAAAATTAAAAATAAGAAAAGAATGTCAACGTTAAGATAGCAACAAACCCAGTGAGATTAATTAGTCAAAAGAATAATATTCTTTGGTATATCTGGTTTGGTTAAAGACCCAACTTTCCAGTTTCAGTGGTCAGGTCACTCATCTATGCATAGTCCCACTCCTAGGAAAGCAGGTTCACAGCAAGTAATGCTAAAGAGATGAGCAGAATACTGGTGCACTAATGAGATGATAATTTTTTCCTTTCTGGAATCCCCTCCTCTTTGCACTGTTCTTGGTGGACCTGCTTATATATATGGGGTCTCTGTAAGTTTCACAGAAAACTGTAACCTCCCCTTTTCATCTTTATACTTCTTTTCTAACTATGATTTTCCTAATGCTTTGGAGTTTCCTAGTGTTTTGGGTTTCTCAACCTTTTATTCTACAGCTCCTTTCTCCTGCCATGTGACTGCTCATCCACTACCTATTTGAACTTCCTGCAGGTTCTAAAACAGCATGGCTTCAAGGATATTTTTTTTTCCTTTTCCCTCTATTATACATCTCAAGGCAGCTATCAAGACTCCTAGATTGCCTGCTCTGAGGATTTTTCTTTTAAAAATTCTTATAAAATTGTCCTCATGTTTCTGTTTGAGTCAATTTTAAATTCTTTTTCTGAATGTGACTAAGGACACTCGAGGGGATGCTGTTTCTCTCCTATATAATCATGTTCAATGTAATCATCTGAGATATTGATCAACAGCACAAAGACACAGTTGGGATTTTTTAAGAAGTACTAGTGCGATGTTGCACAGCATGGTTACTATAGATGACAGTGATGAACTAATTTCTACAAAACCCTACAAAAATACTTTTAATATTTTCACCATAAAAAATGTTTTGGACTGGAATGTAGCCCAGTATTAAAGTTCTTTGTGATGAATGCAACCTTGGTTTGAGCCTCACACAAAACAAACTGACAAACTGCTCATACTTCCATACATATTATGTACAATATTTGATTTTTATAGATTTACCACCTTGCATTTCTTGAATAAATAAATGATAGCAATAACTAAAAAATAATGAGCTACAATAGTATGCTTTATTCTCTGTATTAAAAGGAATAGAGGAAGAATTTGCTTTAATTGTATGCTGCATCTGTACAATAAATTTTAATACTTAATTTTTCTCAGGTTAATACAGCCTGCAATAATAACCTTTGTCCCATAGTGTTGTCATTTTGATACTTTTATGATTTATAATCTTTGTTTTACTATAGGTAAAATGGATATTATATTAAACTACTTGGTCATGAAAATTTTAAAGTTTACATGGTTGCAGCTTCCCAAAGCACTCTTGTTTTCAGTGTTGTAGATTGAAATCATGGCCATGAATGTGCTAGGGAAATGGCCTACAAGAGAGCTACAACCTGAGCCCTCGGATTATTAATGAAGGATGTTATTACATCACATGGTCTATACTTGACATATTCTTTTCTTTTACACATTTTGATGTCCTATAGTTTTGGTTTACAAATACTGCTGCTAAAAATCATCTGGAGCAGGAGTAGTCAAATTTTTAACACTGCAAAATTATTTCATCTACAAATGTTCTGTGGAACAGTTAAACCTGTCCTGGGACACCTGAAGCCTGTAGAACAAAGATTGAGTATAAGTATTAGGATGCACTGTAATTGGCTTAGAGCATGCACAGGTATGGAAGTAATCTTTTGAAAAGTCTAGGATCTGCTTTTGCAGAGTAGGCCTGATATTGCTGGTTTTCTGAATGAGCTTTTTTATATTTGAGTTAACATGTATTGTATTTTTGAGACAGGGTCTCCCTGTGGACCCAGCTGGCCTGGAACTTGCTATGTAGACTAGACTGGCCTTGAAGTCACAAAGGTCCTCCAGCCTCTGCCTCCCAAGCTCTGGGGCTAAAGGAATGTGCCACTATGCCCAGCTTTCATTTGTATTTCTGAGAAACTTAAAAGTAGATCTTTTGTTTTCTTATGTATATAAACATTCAGAAATTTGTGTTTTAAGCTTGTAAAACTGTGTTTATTTGAATAGATCAGTCTTTTAGTTTATAACGTAAGAAAAAAGATTATTAAGCTTTCAATTCTCAATTAAACCTTGGAAAATCTACAGAACTTTTTTTAAAGATATTCAATGTACTCTTTTCCTATTTTTGTCTTATTTTGTTAATGTTTTAGTATTTCTTTACTTTTAATTACTTGCCCTAACTGTATTTATGCCTCTATTTTTATTGTTTTTCATTTCATTAATTTTTTTTAATTAGAAGAA
>NW_008348789.1:8066308-8067330 GCF_000622305.1 Nannospalax galili
TATATATATGTGTGCTCTTATGAAATTATATTGGCCCCTTTAATCTTTGGTTATACTTCCCTTTTGGGTGTTTAAGGACATACAATTGGACCAGATAAACTGATTTGTTTTTACTCTTGAGGTCGTTTGAGGATCTGTTCCTCAGGGGTCCCATGGGCTTGGGAGGAGCCCCTGGCTCCTTTCTTTTAACAGTTCCATCTACGTGAAGATAAGTCAAAGGTCCTGCTCGACCATTGTTGGCTTCTCTTGGAAGCATGGAGGAAATGATTCCTCCATGTTGACCCTCCTCTTTATAGACTGGACACTAGTTCAAGTATATCTGGTGGGGTCTCCTTGGCCTCCTTGATCAAGAGGTCAGATGACCCAGCACCTTTACAGGACATTTTGCGAGATGCTCATAGTCGCTGGGAACTAATCGACCTAGGAGGGCAAGGAGCAAAAAGCATCCTTTGTGTCCCTCTGACCCAATTAGTATAGATCTCAAGGTATGTCTGTTAAACATCCAAGAAGGTTAGTTCCACCATTCTGGCATTATTTAATTACTGTGTGTCCTGCGGATAAATCTTGGATAATGACCAGTTGGTCTCAAATAAACCTTGTCTAGAGTTATATTTCTTGATCTGTTATGTATAATTTGTCAGTAGATAGAAGGAATAATATGGTTCCCTCTGGTTTTCATGAATAGCTAGGCATTGGTTCTCTCTTGTATCGTCTCACCCCTTTATCATGGTTTTCCCACTTAAGGTGCCCCCACTCCCCCCCTTTCTTCCTTACTAATACCCTTGCTCCTATGATCCTACCTCTGTTGAGCTTCTTCTTTCTCCTTATCCCCTAGGTTCCTTATATACCCTTCCCTCCACCCTCCCTTAATCTAACCCAATTTTTATCCATATATCCCTTCTTAAGGTCTGTTGCCTACTATTCTTCTCCTTCAGGTTATTTCTTTTCCTTTACCTCACTGTTTCCTTAATCTTGTCCTGGTTCCTGAAGTTATGTCTGTTTGCATACTTATTTATCAGAGT
>NW_008348790.1:0-208 GCF_000622305.1 Nannospalax galili
ATAATGACTATGGGGAATTTGAAAGTTGGACTAAATACATTTTGCATTTTAAATGATCATGAGCCTATGGGGGCTAGGGGGTGGAATGTGGTGGTTTGAATGAAAATGTCCCAAATAGCCTCCAAGTGTTTGGACATTTGGTCCCCAGACGATGGCGCTGTTTTGGGATGTTTTAGAAGGTGTGGCTATCCTGGAAGAAGGACGTCAC
>NW_008348791.1:0-374 GCF_000622305.1 Nannospalax galili
AGCCCTAACCCTAACCCTAAACGCTATCCCTAACCCTGAACCTAACCGTAATACAAACACTAACCAAAACTGGACCCCGAAACCAAACCCGAAACCTAACCTAAACTCTAATCAGAACACGAACCAGAACATGAACCCGTAACAGAACCCCAAACACAGGCCCTGCGCCAGCACGAACCCGATCCTGACACTAACCCTAACCCTAATCTGTAGGAAACCTGGATGGCATGTCCTAGGGTGAGATGAGCCTAAAACTTTAAGTCCAAACTACGTTCTCTGCTAAAGGGAGGACTGCTGACAACAACAGCTCTAATATTCCCCCATTTTTAAAATTTTTACAAAAACTTTATTGAAAATTTCATACATGCATATAA
>NW_008348792.1:0-1378 GCF_000622305.1 Nannospalax galili
ATGACTATCTCAAGATGCAAAATGCACTCAGTTTCACTTTACAAGTCACCACAGGCTTTGTTTCAACTCTATTCAAGTGCAAGGTATCTTTTGAAACTCAAAGCAATCTCTTAATTGTGACCCCTGTACAATAAAAAACAAATTACATATTGACATTTCCATTCCAAAAGGAAGGAATGGGGCTATAGTGAGAAAGCACTGCACCAAAGCAAGACTAAAACCAAGCAGGGCAAACATCAAATCCTACAGCTCCATATCAAATGTCTGGGACTTTAGTTTCAAGGGTTTAGTCAACTCCTCCAGCTGTGCTGCCTGTAACATATATCTCGCTCTTGGGCTGGTTCCACTCTCTATAGGCAGCTGTCTTGGCAGATGTCTCATAGTTCTGGCATCTCCAGTGTCTTGGGACATTCACAGCAATCCAGGCTTCACTTTAATTGCTTCTTTAATTGCTTCAGGGAACAGCACCTTATCAACTTGCAAGGACTCACTTGCCACTTGCTGCCTGGTCTCAGTGGCTCTCTGGAACAGAGGTGGAAGAATCCACATCTCCAAACTGCACATTTTGTATTTCATTCTGTCCCACTTGCTATTTTTCACAGCATATCTGCACAAGAGTTATTAGGAACAGCCATATCACAGGTTCAGTGTTACGCTGTCTTGAAATTTCCTCCAACCCTGAAAATAGTCCATTGCTTTTTAATTCAGCCTTGTGTAATTTCTTGACATGGGCAGAAAACAGCCAGATTCTTTTTCAAAATATCACACAAATGGCCTCTAACTCAGGTGCTGATGGAGACTGAGTTCTCTTCCGCAGTCTCATGATTAGGACCGCTACCACCCACATTATGCTCAGCACTACTGTTGTCCAGACTATTAGAATGGAGTATTAATCTCTGCTTCCAGCATTCAAACACTTTTCCAAAGTCTTCCTCATTCCTCTCAAAAACACAGTCAGGGCTTTCACAACAACCTACTCTCTGTATCAATTTCTATATTAGATACTTTTCTGCTGCTCTGTTAAAATATCATGAATAAAAGCAGCATGTAATAAAAAGTTTATTTTTGGCTTACAGTTCCAGAGAGGGAGTCCACAGTGGCTGGGAAGCACAGCAGCAGGCAGCAGGCATGGCGGTGTGGCAGGAAGCTGAGCTGCCACATCTCCAACCTCACACAGAGAACTGAGAGAGTGAATGAGAAGCAGGGCAATGCTATAAACCCTCAAAGTCTACCTCCAGTGAGGCACTTCCCCCAGCAAGGCTGCACCTTCCCATAACCTCCCCAGTGTCACCACACCAAGTGTTCAAATACCTGAGCCTGTGGGTCCTTTCTCATTCAAACCACTACAGTGCCTTAAGTATAAACTCAATGATTAGAA
>NW_008348792.1:1517-5774 GCF_000622305.1 Nannospalax galili
TCTCTTAGGAGGAACATGATGAAGTTCGGGGCAGAGGAGCACAAGAACAGAGGCTCTGACTGAAGGTCAGACGAAGAGCAGACCAGCCCCACATTCCTGACATCCACAGAATTCTGAGGCTCCACTGCTACTTAGGCTTCTCTCTCAGAGCTTCACTTGTAGTTGGCTCATTGGCTCCCGACAAGGAATACAGCCCCGCTGCACACTGCCCGGCCTCTAAGGCTTTTCTCAAAACCTTGGTATAAACCCATGACCCCACAACTCTTCCATTCTTCACACCTGCAGAACTGCCACCCCACGGATGAGATCACGTCCTACCTCTAGTTCCGGAAGTTGCTGGGTCCCCTTGGACTATGGCTGCAGCTGTCCCTAAACCTGTCTGACTGAACCTGGATTACAGGAAAAATGTGGAAGAGCTTGAAGATGCAGGTACCTGATCCCTAGAGTACTGCAAGCAGAACTTAATAGGCTGCTCTGTTGAGAGTCCAGAAGCCAAGAATGCCAACAGAAAGGCAGACAGTAAAGACTGCTCATAGGTTTCAAAGAGTACAAAGATTCTATTGGAAATTGAACATGAGATCATTTCATATTATAATCTGGTAGAGTATCTGCTTATATTCTAATGATTTCCTTAAAATATAATGCTGAATTCAAAAGTAATGGACTAAACGACTTAGCAGAGGAAATTTCAATCAGTGTTACATTTAAAATGTGGCATGCTTATTACTATATATGCTTTTAGAAGGTTAATTCTGAGAGTTCTCCAAAAAGGCCAAAAGCAAAAAAAGAATTTACTGAACATAGCATTTGTCAGAAAAGGACCATGAATGCACTTATAGTTGTGGACCAGATGATTGCAATAATTATGTACAATTAAAGAGAAATTATGCACGTTGCACTGAGACAATAGGAAAGATGCCTTGAGTGTGAGATCTCACTCATGGAAAGCTCTAAAATGTAATGTTGTGAAATATTCTCCACAGACTCGTGTGCTTGACTACTTGGTCCCCAAATGTTTATTAGGAGCAGGATTTGAGTTTTATAACCCAGTCCTACTTCCTGTCCTGTCTCTGTCTCCTGGTCCTGTAAGCAAGCAGCCTCAGGTTCCTGCTGCCAAAGGAAGCCTCACTTTCCAATATTCCTTCCCTGCAATAGCAAACTGTGGCCTCAAACCATGAACCAAAATAACCTGTCCTTCCCTCGAATTGCTTTGTGGGATATTTGGTCGCACTAATGAGAAAAGGAACTAATACCGAAAATTTTATATTGAGAAGTGAGGCCATTGCTGTCGCAGTGACAGAGCTGACAATGTGGTTTGTTAGGTCTCCGGAACTAGTTTGTGGGGAGAATATGAAAAATCTGGAGCTGTGGGTTAACAAAGCCCTAGAACGCTATATGCAGAACTTAATAAGCTATTATGGTATGAGCAAGGAAGATCAGAATGTCAACAAACAGTAAAGACGATCTCATCAAGTTTCACAAGGTTTGAAAAAGGAATCTAACAGAACTTGAGCTAGAAGTAATTAATGTTATATTCTGGCAATAGAGCTGGGTGCCTTCTACCCATGTCTTCAAATATTGAATAAGGTTGAATTTCAAAAGCAATGAATGAGTTGGGTAAAGGACATTGAGTTGGGTAAAAGACATTTCAAAACAGCTTAACATTCAGATTATAGCATGGTGACTGGTCACTGCATTAACCCACATTTACAGTGACTGAGACCAGCCGAATGAGGAAAATGGGCAGTTGGTAAGGAAAGAAGTGTGAATCTGGTTACTGTTATGGGGAAAGCAGTTGTACTTTCTCAGAGTTAAACAAACACCTAAAAAGCGTTCGAATCATTTCATTCCTAGTTTAATCAAAGACATGTATGTATCAAATGTCTTCAAAAAGAAAAGCAGATTATCGCTGGAGTGATTGCTCAGCGAAGTGCTTGCTGCATAAGCATAAGGACCTGAGTTCAGCCCCCAGCACCCACATGAACAGCTGGGTGGAGTGATACATGCTTGTAATTCCAGCACGGAGGAGGTGAGCACAGGAGGACCTTTGATTGGCATGCTCCAGGTCCTAGTCAGAGACCCCGTTCTCAAAAAGCAAACATAAAAGGGCTTGGGAGATGGTTCAGTGGGTAAAACACTTGCTGTTCAAAGGTGAGGAACTAAATTCAATCCCCAGAACCCACATAAAGTTGGACAACATTGTGAATGTCTGTAATGTAATGTGCTCCTAGAGAGAGAAAGGAGGCTAAGACAGAAGAATCCCCAGAAGTTTGGGGGCAGATAGTCTGGAATATACAGCAGTGAGCAACAAGAGACCCTGTTTCAAACAAGGTAAAACAGGAGAGAAATGCACAAGGTTGGCCTATGACCTCCATGTTTCCCAAGGGATGTGCACATCCACACTCACAGAAGCACACACAGAAAGGTAAAACAATGTGGAGGGCACCTGAGGAACAACATCCCCGGTTGACCTCTAGCCTACACACACATGCACACATGCATCTGCACACACACAGGCACAAAAAAGCAGTTTGCTGATAATAGAGAAATTCTGTCCCGATCAGGGCAATAAAGTGGCCTCTTTAGATCATGTACATACTTGACATTTGACAGAATTTCTTTCTCAAATGTTTTTCTTCGAAGTGGAAAGCCAGTTTGCCAAATTTTTCGATAGCTGAGGTTATGAAAACTTAACACAGCTCCTTCAGTACATGTCTTCAAGTCATTGGTACTCATTCCAGGAGGGACACTGGTGCTTCTTTGTGTCATTGGGATTATGACGGGGTCATTATTGGACATCTGGAGAGGTTCTGCCTTTCTGTGGAGGAAAAAGCAATCGTAGGTTGATGGTGCAGAGAAACGAGATTATGAACACAGATTGACAGCACACGTAAAGATTATTTTAAAATGTGTGGTAATAGATTCCTTTCCAATGAACAGTATATATCGCTATGATAAAAACTCCAAATGAGAGGCTGGTATAACTGAATACATTGACTCCAATTAGATGCCAATTTCCTAAGAGACAAATAGGCATGAATTAGTAGAGCATAAAAATCATTCAAAACTCATTAAGCAAGAGAAAGACGGCTGACAGAGCATATTTGTCTTACTTGAGAAATATATTATGACACAACTTAAGCTGAGAAGCAGACTTCAGTTCCACCACATCTCCTGCTTTGTATTGTTTTTAAATTTTGGCATCTATGGTCTGGAGAGATGGCTCAGTGGTTAAGAGCACTGACTGCTCTTGCAGAGGAATTTAAGAGAAAGACCACTGACAGAGCATATTTGTCTTACTTGAGAAGTATATTATGACACAATGTAAGCTGACAAACAGACTTCAGTACCACCACATCTCCTGTTTTGTATTGTTTTTAAATTTTGGCATCTATGGGATGGAGAGATGGCTCAGTGGTTAAGAGCACTGACTGCTCTTGCAGAGGAATTGATTTGATTCCCAGCACCTAGATGGTGGCTGACAAATGTTAATTACTCCATTTCCAGGAAATTTGATGCTTTCTTCCGGCCTCCACAGGCATTGCATGACATGGGTGCACTTACACACATGCAGGCAATACAGGCATACACATAAAATAAAAAGTAATTAATAAAATATTTTAAATAATAAAATCAACTTTGAATATCTCATAATAAGTAGAGTTTAGAGAAGCAGTCAGGGGCAGAGTTGTTTCATAATTTACGTCTCTAGATTGTACCTACTGATTGTTAGTCATCTTCATCCCGTTATGACGATAAACTACAAAACTGCTAACAATGACATAGTCATTGCTTTAATGGGTAGTTTTTAATTCTAGTAAAACTTAGTTTTAAATATGGAAATGATTCTGGAAATCAAATACATCGCTAATCAGTTTGAGCCTTTCAGGAAAAAAGCAATATAAGCTTTATAAATGAAATTTAAAATGTCACGAAATAGCACTTTAAGTGTTATTTTCAGACTTGAAAATGTAGTGTTATAAGTTCAATCATTAAGATTAACACTATTGTCATTGGCCCAAAGAAACTCTGATATTTCACAATGCAGGTGACCACAGATAAAATTATGTAGTATATATTTTAAAAACCTTGAAGTAATTTGAATGTTTTTACCACAAAGAAATGATCAATATTTAGGGAAATAGATATGTTTAACCTGATTTAAACCATGCAATGTATATATGTATTGCAACATATGATAATGTTGCCTCATCAATATATATGAGTTATATTTTCATATACATTACATTTTCAATG
>NW_008348792.1:5893-6431 GCF_000622305.1 Nannospalax galili
ATAAAAATGAATTTTCATTTTTTAAATTTATTCTCAATGTTGTTTTAAAGAGATACAAATCAAGGGCTGGAGAGATTGCTTAGAGGTTAAGAACACCTTACTGTTCTTCCATAGGACATAGGTTTGATTCCCAGCACTCACATGGTAGATAACAATGTTCCATAACTCCAGTTCCAAGGGATCTGACCCCATCTTCTGACCTCCGTGGGACACTGACCGCAAGAGGTGCATTTACACACATGCAGTCATGTACATAAAATACAAATAATGAATAAAATAATTTTAATAGACACAAATAAATCTCCACGTGATTATTCTATTTACATTTCCACAAAATTTACAAGAATTTTGTCAAAATGGTGTTAATCCATCAGAAAACCAAAAATTTGGAAAAATGGCCACATTGTATCTAAAATATTTTACAACCAACTATAATTTATGTATGTGCTGCATCTCAAATTTTTCTTTCTTTCTTTTTCGTTTTCAGTTTGTTTATTTTATTTTATTTTATTTTTTTGAGATTAAAATCTCATACAGC
>NW_008348792.1:7189-8193 GCF_000622305.1 Nannospalax galili
ATATTTTAGCTACCCGCAGGCCTCTCTCCGGGGTAAGTCCATTGCGCCCTCGTGCCTTGACTCCCCAAGGCCCATTCCCCTCCCATCTCCCCTGCCATTCTCTCATCTGAGTTTTGACCCAGCCCCATTCCTTGTCTTGGGGCCCCAGACACCTGGGGACCAATACTGCTTCCTGATCCTTTCATCTAGACCAATGTAGTGCCTTCTCTGGGCCCCAGGAGCACTGCTTCACCTCCGTCTACTTCCTTGGGCCAGCACCACCCTCCAGTCTCTTTCAGAGACAGTGAGCAGAACTTTCCTCTTCTTGATCCTTTGCATCCAGAGCAACCCAGCTCCTCAGTGCAGTCCCCAGGAGTCCTTGGGGCCTCTTCCCGTCCCATTTGCTTCTGCATCTCAGGGTGGCACAGCCACAAGCTGCCCTATACCGGCATCTTTCCTGGGTCAGTCTCCCAGGCCAGTCCTACCCCCAAATTCCTGAGGCCAAAATCATTCCTGGAGGGATCCAGACCTTAGGAGAAAGCCTGAAAACATCTGATCCTCATCTGAATTGGGCCTCTGTGAGAACTACTGAAGAGAAAAGCAATCATGCCACTCCAATATAAAATCAAAAGAAAGAACTGGAAGCTAAGATGAACCAGCTTTTCATTCCCAAAATTAAACCACAAAGACACTTAAAGTTCACAAAAAGAAGCAGACCAAAACTGGACGGCCTGAGTCTCAAACAAGAATCAGAAACTACAAAATATTCACATGTCAGCATCACAGAGAAAAAATAAGAAAATGAAAAATCAAAATAACATATCCCCACCAAATACCAATATTCCTCTAGAGGAGTACAATGAGAACCCCCTAGAGATAATGCAGGACATGGAACTCAAAAGAACAATTATAAACATGATAAAAGAATTCAGTGAATTTTTAGAACACACAAATCAAAAAACCAAAGGAAGATAGGAATAAACATCTGAATGAATTCAGAAAAGAGTTAGAAATATTGAAGAATA
>NW_008348792.1:9026-13203 GCF_000622305.1 Nannospalax galili
GCTATATGTGGGAGACATGCTTGTGCCTAGGGTGAAAGTCTTATTGACAGCCATACAGCAGGCCTGAGGCAACGGCCCAACCACTGGAGCCACAAGGAATGCCTGTGACATTTGCTCCCATTGGCAGATCATGAGACTGA
Source organism: Nannospalax galili (assembly GCF_000622305.1). Classification (NCBI taxonomy): domain Eukaryota; kingdom Metazoa; phylum Chordata; class Mammalia; order Rodentia; family Spalacidae; genus Nannospalax; species Nannospalax galili. Next base: position 9,167 of record NW_008348792.1, read on the forward strand.
TGCCTAGAGATAGCCACTCCCTAATCACCACCCTTAGAATCCAAAATTGCAACACTTAGATGATGCAACAGTCAGGGTCACATGGTTTCCAGGAATCCAGGCTCTGTAATCTGAAACCCAATATGCTAATGAGGCACTATTCTGTGATAGGACATTAAGTCTGTTATGTTAATAAGATGCTAAGTCTGCTATGCTAATAAGGTATCCTACTTGCTGTGCTGACATTGGCCCACTTCCTTAAATAAACTTTTGCATTCCTGCAATAAACAAGATCTGTGTCACTGAACCTCATCCCCTGTGTCTGAATGCAGTTCCACTGACACAGTCTCCTCACCAGGCCTGGGGTCTGGTACTGGGCAGAAGCAGAAACAATTGGAGGCAGTGCCAGGCAAGCAGAAGACCTGCTTCAGCACCAGGCGATCAGAAGAGTGGCCTCAGGCCAGGGCAAGCAGAGGAGCAGCCTCGATGCCCATGAGAACGGAGGAGTGGCCACTGCTGGCGGTGACCACAGCTGGCGCCTAACATGGGGTTCGAAAAGCCTGGTCCCATGAGGCTGTAACACTGAGCTGTAAGACTCAGGGATCCCGATTGCCCCTTTGCCAATAATTCTTCTGTGGGTCATCGCCACATTCATTCTTCTGGTTAGCAGTCTTTGGTTTGGCGTGTTGTTCCTGTCTTCACTGATCGTCTTCCTGAATGGCTCCTGAGTCCTTCCGGGTACGTCTTGCCGGGTGAGTGACCTCCAGTCACTGGGGAATAGTCATCCAGCAGCTGCCGGCCCCCCGCGCTGCTGCACTGGTTTCTCTCCTCAGGAGTAGGCAAATTAGGGTAACAGAAAAGGATGTAACTAAGGTTTTAGATGAAGTACTAGCTCTTGCCCCCTGGGTTACAGATTCCTATTGTTGGGATCTGGAGCAATGGGCATATGTGCTATTCATGGCCAGAAAGAGAGAAGTCAGGGAAGGGTTTCCATTATCTCGTCCGTTCTATCCCATTGTGATTGCCATTCTGGCCTTGCTTCGGGGAGATCCCCCTGAGGACCCTGAGCCAAATAATCTCATACTTGAAAACATAGATAAACAAATAAAGCAACAGGATATTGGGGACAGCTTGTCCCAGGCATATCCATACAAAACCAAACTAACTGATTTCTCTTCTGATGTGGAAATGATAACTGCTGATAATGAGGTAAAAAATGAGGAATTAGGGTCTGAGGGTCCCCCTGATGAAAATCAGGAAGTGAAGATGACCCCTGCCCTGCCATTATGGGTCAGTGGCTACCCTCTGCCATCTTGTATTGTGTTTGATGAAAAACGGGAAATTAAGGCAGCCTCCACTCCTCTATTACAGGGCAATGGCTACTCTCCACCATCTTGCACTAGCTCTAAGGAAGTTTCCCCTGAGTCCATCTACCCCTCCCTTCCAGAGGAGGACTGGAAGCCCCTCCCACATAGGCCCATCTCCTATGAAACAATGGGTGATTTAACACAGTTTTTCCCGGTTACTGTCAATCAGGGACTACAAAACCCTAATGTCTGGAATCTATATTCCCATGATACTTTAAAAAAGCTGGCAAGGAAGCCATTGAGGATGGCATTCATTACCCTTGGTTTGGTCAGCTATAAGATACAATCAGACATGCAGCCAACATCCCCTATGACTGGAAGAATATTGCCTGTGCCTGTCTACAGGGAGGTGATTTTCTCTTATGGAAGGATGCTTATCAGGATGAATGCAAACAACAGGCAGAGCACGATAGAAAAGCCAATGTCAAAAACATTGGGTTTGATGCATTGGTAGGGCGTGGCGCTTTTGAAACCCCACAAGCCCAGGCACAGGGACCTCCTCACTACTTTAACAAGTGCGGCTTTGTGCACTCCGTGCTTTCCAAAGTATGCCGACTCATAAGGATACCAAATTAACCAGATTAATATAAAAACCAGGTGAGCCTTTCTCTGACTTCATTGAAAGGTGCTAAAAAAGTGTTAATAGGAAAATCAGCCATTGGGGAGCCACAGATGCTTTGCTCAAAGATCTTGTATATGAAGGCTGCTCTCCTGAGTGTTGCCTTGCCATAGGACCCGTTAGACACAAGGATGTCTGTGAATGGATTCTAGACTGTTGGGATTGGGGACTGCTCGTGTTTATGCCACAGCTCTCACTGAGGCACTGGCTGCTCACCAGCCACAGGCCCAGGCAGACAAGGGCAGATGTTGGGCTTGTGGATGACAGGGTCATTGGCCTCTCACCTGCCCTAACAAGATCTGGCAAATGGACGTTACTCATTCCCCTTCGTTTGGCAAGATCAAATATATCCATCATATTATATACACTTGTTGTTAAATCAAGGGTGAGGGTATGCTTGTGTCTTTCCAGATAATGTTCCAACCCCATTTGGATACCGGCCCAGAACAACAGAATTGCCTGCAATGGAAAACCTCCCTCCACAATCACCGACCTCGGAGATGGCAGTCCTGGAAAAAATGACAACCGAGAGACTGACCCAACATCACACACAACAAAAGCCACCAACCTGGGGAGACCTCAAACATTTCACTCCACAAACAGAGACATTGAGTCATCCTACCCTCTATTCTGTGATAGGACATTACGTCTGTTATGCTAATAGGATGCTGTCTGTTATGCTAATAACATATTCTACTTGAAGTACTGTGATAGGATGCTAAACCTGTTCTGCTAATAACGTATCATACTGGCTGTGCTGTCATTGGACCACTACCCCTATATAAGCTTGTGCCTTCCTGCAATAAACCACATCTGTGTCACTGAACCTGGTCTCCTGTGTCTGAATGCAGCTCCCCTGACACAGTCTCCTCACCAGCCCTGGGGTCTTGGACTGGGTAGAAGCAGTGAGGATTGGCGGCAGTGCCAGGTGAGCAGAAGAGCTGCCTCAGCACCAGGAAAACAGAAGAGCGTCCTCATCACCGGGCGAGAAGAACAATGGCCTCAGCCCAGGGCAGGTGGAAGAGGGGCCTCAGCCCAGGGTGAGTGGAGGAGCAGCCTCGACGCCCGTGAGAAAAAAGGAGCGGCATGGACAAGAATAGAGGAGCTGCCGCCGCTGGTAGTGACCGCAACTATAACCAAAAGATTGTGGAAAGAAATTCAATGAAGGTATAACTGAGGAAAAGTACAGCTATACCAAGAACGTAAACAGAGATAAAAATGACAGGATTCAATACTGATCTTTCATTAATACCTTTAAATATTAACCGACTGAACTCCCCATGTCAAAAGACACAGACTCGGTGAATGGATTAAGAAACAAAACCTATCTTTTTGTTGTCTGCAAGAAACTCATCTCACTTTCAAGGACAGACACTATCTCGAAGTGAAAGGATGCAAAAAATATATATATACAAAGCAAATGGCACTAAGAAAAAAGCAGGCACAGTAATTCTAATATCTGACAAAATAGACTTTAAACGAAAATTAATCAGAAGAGACAAAGACGGCCACTTCATGTTAATCAAAGGAACAATGAATCAAGAAGCTATTACAATCATGAACATATATTCACCAAAATCTGGTGCACCCAACTTCATAAAAACAATACTAGAGGACTTTAAGACCCAGATTAACCCTAATTCATTAATAGTAGGCAACTTCAATTCCCCACTGTCTCCATTAGATAGGTCCACAGGGAAGAGAGTTAACCGAGAAATACTAAAATTAAACAATACCATATATCAAACGGACTTAAAAGACATCTACCGAGTATTCCACCCAAGCACCAAAGGATTAATTTCTACTCAGCACCCCATGGAACCTCCTCCAAAATTGACGATGTACTGGGGCAAAACACAAATCTCAATACACAAAGATTGAAATAATTCCATGCATTCTATCAGATCACAATGCAATAAAACTTACAATCAACACCCGAAGAAGCACTAATCACCACATGAACACAAGGAGATTAAACAATACACTCCTGAATGATGAATGGATCAAAAGAGAATTTAAGAAAGAAATAAAAGTAATCCTAGAACTAAATGAAAAGGACAATACAACACAAG
>NW_008348792.1:13228-14684 GCF_000622305.1 Nannospalax galili
AAAAAATTAGAAAAAGTCCAAAAAAATGACCTCACACTGCAACTCACGATGCTGGAAAGGCAAGAAAAAATGGAACTCAAACCCAGCAGAAAATAAGAAATGACAGAGCAGAAATTAATGAAATAGAAACAAAGAAAACAATACAAAGAATCAATGAATTTAAGAGCTGGTTCTTTGAAAAGCTAAAGGAAGATAGACAGACCCTTAGCCCAGTTAACCAAAAGAAAGAAAGAGCAAATCCAAATCAACAAAACCAGAGATGAAAGGGGAAACATCACAACAAACAACAAAAATATCCAGAACATTACAAGGGAATATTTTAAAAATCTGTACTACATTAAATTTAAAAATCTAAAAGAAATGGATGAATTACTAAAATCATGGTCACCACCAAAGTTAAAACAAGAAGTGATCAAAAACCTAAACAGACCCATATCACAAAAAGAAATTGAAACAGTAATACAAAACTTCCCGACTAAAAAAAGCCCAGGACCAGATGGACTTAAAGCAGAATTCTATCAGACATTTAAAGAAGATCTGCATCCAATATTACTTAATTTATTCCAAAAAAATAGAAATGAAGGGAGAGCTTCCAAATTCCTTCTATGAAGTCAGCATCACTCTAATACCAAAGCCAGGTAAAGATACAGCCAAAAAAGAAAACTATAGACCCATATCCTTAATGAACATAGATGCAGAAATTCTCAACCAGATACTTGCAAACTGCATAGAGACACACAATTAAAGATCATCCACCATGATCAAGTTGGTTTTATCCCAGAGATGCAGGGATGGGTTAATATACATAAGTCAATAAATGTCATAAATCATATAAATGGACTCAGAGACAAGAACAATATGGTCATCTCAATAGATGCAGAGAGGGCCTTTGACAAAATTCAACATGCACTTATGTTCAAAGTCCTAGAGGGAACTGGACTGGAGGGAACATACTTCAACATAATTAAAGCCACATATAACAAACCCACAGACAAAATCATTCTAAGTGGAGAAAAACCAGAAGCACACCCATTGAAATCAGGAACTAGACAAGGCTGTCCACTATATTCAATTCTCTTTAACATAGTACTTGAAACTCTTGCAAGAGCAATAAGACAAGAGAAGGAAATTAAAGGAGTAATAATTGGAAAAGAAGAGCTCAGAAAAGAAGAGATCAAATTATCCTTTTTTTGCAGATGATATGATAATATATCTAAGGGATGCCAAAAATTCCACGCGCAAACTCCTAGAAATTATTTACACATTCAGTAAAGTGGCAGGTTACAAAATTAATCTACAAAAGTCTGTAGCCTTTCTATAAACCAATAACAAGCAATCAGAGAAAGAGCACATGGAAACACTCCCCTTCACAAGAAATAATAATAATAAAATAACTCAGAGTAATCCTGACCAAAGACATTAAAGAGCTCTACAATGAAAATTTTCAATCTTTAAA
>NW_008348793.1:0-21368 GCF_000622305.1 Nannospalax galili
TGCTGGGTTTGGGTTTCATTTGTTCTTGCCTTTCCAGCATCTTGAGTTGCATCATTAGGTCATTTATTTGGGCTCTTTCTAATTTTTTAATGTAGGCGCTTAGAGCTATAAACTTCCCTCTTAGTACTGCTTTTAAAGTGTGCCAGAAGTTGTCTTTTGTTGTTTTGTCCTTTTCATTGAATTCCAGGAATTCTTTTATTTCTTTCTTAATTTCTCCTTTGACCAACTCATTGTTTAGGATTGTTGTGTTTAATCACCATGAGTGACTAGGGCTTTGTCCGGTGTTGATTTTGAGCTTCATTGCATTGTGGTCTGATAGAATGCATGGATTTCAAATTTTTTGTATTTATTGAGGCTTGTTTTGTGGCCCAGTATGTGGTCAATTTTTGAAAAAGTTCCATGGGGTGCTGAGTAGACAGTGTATTATTCTTTAGTGCTTGGGTAGAATATTCAAAAGATGTCTGTTAGGTCCATTTGATGTATGGTATCATTTAATTCAGGTGTTTCTCTCTTTATTCTTTGTCCAGTAACCTGTCTAATAGAGACAGTGGGGTATTGAAGTCCCCTACTATTACTGAGTTGGGATTAATCTGTGCCTTAAAGCCCTGTAGTGTTGTTTTTATGAATTTCAGTGCACCAGAGTTTGGTGCATATATGTTCATGATTGTAATATCTCCTTGGATGAGTGTTTCTTTGATCAGAATGAAGCGGCCCTTCTTACCTCTTCTGATTAGCTTTACTTTGAAGTCTACTTTGTCAGATATTAGAATTGCAACCCCTACTTGTTTCTTAGTGCCATTTGATTAGAATATTCTTTTCCATTCTTTTACCATAAGGTAGTACCTGTCCTTGAAGGTGAGATGGGTTTCTTGTAGACAGCAAAGTGATGGATTTTGTTTCTTAATCCATTTGTTTAGCCTGTGTCTTTTGACTGGGGAGTTCAGTCCATTGATTTTTAAGGTTATTATTGAAATATGTGTAGTGGTTATCATCATTTTGATCGCTGTTTGTGTTCTCTAATTTTCTGTTTCCTCAATTTTACTTTTATTTATTTTCTTTCATTGCCCCAGGATATAGTTGTTTTGTTCTCTGCTCTCTGTATTGCTTCAAGTAGTCTTTGAAGGGCTGGTTTCGTGGATATGTATTCTTTCAGTCTATTTGTGTCATGGAAGATGTTTCTTTCCTCCTCAACTCTAGTAGACATTTTTGCTGGATAAAGCATTCTGGGCTGGCATCTATTGTCAGGTAGAACTGGAAATATCTTGGTCCAGGTTCTTCTGGCTTTCATAGTTTGCATTGATAAGTCAGCTGTAATTCTGATGGGCTTTCCTTTGTATGTGACTTGTTTTCCTTCTGCTGCTTTCAGTATTCTCTCTTTGTTCTGTACATTTAGTGTTTTTACTATGATATTTTATGGGGAGTTTCTTTTCTGATCCTGTTTATTTGGTGTTCTAAGTGATTCCTTTATTTGTATGGGGATGTCTTTCCTTAATTCCAGGAAATTCTCTTCTACAATCCTGTTTAAGATCTGGTCAACACCATTAACCTGAATTTCCTCTCCTTCTTCTATTCCTATGATTCGTTGAGTTCCTCGTTTCATGGTGTCCCACATCTCTTGCATAGTCCGTTCCTGTTTTTTTTTTTTAATTTCCATAATCTTTGTTTAATTGGTCCAGTTCTTCAACTTTATCCTCCTGTGTTGATATTGTTTTCCATTTCATTCATTCTAGTGATAAAGCTTTTTCCTGTTGTTTCAAGTTGGCTTATTGAGTTTTGCACTTCCTTCTTCATTTCTGCCTGAGTTTTCTTCAATGTTTCTATCTCTTTTGTGAATTCATTCATAAGTTTATCCCTATCTTCTTTTAGTTCGTTGATTTGTTTGTTCATGTTCTTTAAATTCATTGAATTCCTTGGTCATGTTTATGATTGTTTTCTTTTTTTTTTGATTTGCCTTTTTAATTTTATTTTTTAATGATATCACAGACATTGAGATGATTCAATAACAGTGCCTACTTGTGAATGTAAATGCCTCTAAATTCAGTGTCCTGGGTCATCTCTAGGGGCTTCTCCTTGTAGAACTTTTCTACAGGACTGGTGGAGTTTGGTGGGGACATAGTGCTTTGATTTTCCATTTTATTAGTCTCTCATGATTTTGCCATGTGAATTTCTTTTGTTGTTTATGATTCTGACATGAGAATTAAGTTGAAGTATGCTTCTGTTTGTATTATCAGCGTGCCTTTGTCCTTTCCTTATTGGTTATGTAAAGCTGGTTGGTACAGGTTTCAGGTTCTCTCAGGTTTTATTTTGGAGGGATGTAATGACTTCAGATCAGCTATTCAGGAGCACATACAGAAGCCCAAGTCAAGTTCCAGTCAGGTACACTCAGGTTTCCTTCTAAAGTTTGGACCCCTATTACCAGGAATTCAGAGACCATTTGGGAAATTCCCTAAAGGGGGGTAATTTTGGGACTCTCAGTTGGTCTGCTGCATTCTCAGCCCCTATGCCAGAGGGAGGCCAGAACCCAGCACTCTCTGGCGGTGTGCTGAGATCACAGCCTCTATACCAATCGCTGTTTGTGTTTTTATAGTAGATGGAATCTCACTAAAATGGGCCAACAGCCCATGGAAAACAGGTGATGCAGAGGCTTGAAAGTTCAGTACCTTTCCTCAATGGGAGGAAGATCATCCCCCACCTACCACCCACTCTAAGGCTCAGAGACTTTTGCAAAGAGATTGCAGAAAGAATGTGAGAACTGGTGGATGGGGTGGAGTGTTAACTGGAAGTATCTTCTGACCTTTATGTCAGCAAGCTGTCCTTTCCAGACCTCCTTCCCACACTCATCAAGGAGTCGAGGGAGGAGTCAGTTACCCCTCACACCCAATGAGTCGACCTTAGCTACATGTGGGGGAGAGGCTAAGGATATATAAACTGAGAATTCCATGAGCTGCACCATTTTGTACAGCTGTCAGGACTTATATCTGAGTATGGACTTACCAGCTCAACAGTAAATGGGGGGCACCCACTCTTCTGTAAGTAAACCCCCACCCTATTCTCTGTTAGAAAATCCAACAAACTAGTTAGGATTTAAAAACAAAAACAAAAACAAAAGAACAGAGCTAATGGAAACATTCATTATTCCACCAAAGTTGACCCCATGTTGGCAAATCCTTTGGTCTTTGATTTTTTTTTTTCCTTTTGGTCTTTTTGAGACAGGGTCTCCCTGTGGCCCCAGCTGGCCTGGAGCTCGCTGAGTGGACCAGGCTGGCCTGGAACTCATGGAGATCTGCTGGGTTCTGCCTCCCAAGTGCTGGTATTGAGGACGTGTGCCACCACACCTGGCTTTGGTCTTTGATTACCTATTTCTTCTTTTCCACCCTTAAACTTCATTGCATATACATTTTTAGGTAACCTGCTTCAAGTTATTTCTGGAAAAATGTGTTAAAATTGCCTCTTTTTGGAATAATAAAAACAGTCTTGAAAAATATTTCTCATTCATTTGCATTTTGTCTTTTGGGAACTCTCTGCTTAGGTCCTTGCCCCAAATTTAATTGCACTGTTTGATATTTTTATTTTTAGTTTTTTGAGTTTTGTTAGATGTACAGCTGGTAAAGATTGTTTTCTATTCTGTAGGCTTTCTCTTCATGAAAGTTACAGTGTCCTTTCTTGTACAGATGCTTCTTAGTTCCATGAAGTCAATTTATGAATTGTTGGTCTTAATGCCTGCTCTATGAGGCTCGTGATCAGAAAATTCTTTCCTATGTCTAAAAGTTCTAATGCATTGCCTACTTTCTCCTCAATCAGAGTCAGGGCGTCCTTCATCAATTTGGAGTTGAAATTTGTGTAGGGTGAGAGATAGGGATCTAGTTTATTTCTACAAGATTCATGTGGTAGCTATAGCTACCCATTTTGACCAGTACCATTTATTAGATATGCTGTCTTTTTTCCAATATAAATTTTTGGTTCCTTTGTCAAAAATCAGATAAATGACTGGACTTAAATCAATTCTATCCAAATAATAAAAGTATTTGGGTTTTTGTTTGTTTGTTTTGCCAATACCTTGCTGTTTTTATTACTAGAGCTCTGTAGTATAATTTGAAATCAGGAATGGTGATGCCTCTAGTTCTTCAGAATTATTTTGACCATCTTGGGATTTTTTTGTGTGTGTGTCCTTATTAAAATTGAATTTTTTTTTCAATTTCTGTGAGGAATTGTATTGGGATATAATGGGGGTTGTGTTGACTCTGTAAATTGCTTTTGATAAGATGGCCATTTTCTAAGATGGTGGAGTAGCAATGCAGAGTCATTGGCATTAATGCTATTGGCAAACTCTGATTCCAGTCTCTGCTTGGATTACTAAATGAAGATCACATTAGGTAGTTGCCTAAGATGCTGAGTATCAAAATCTTTAACAGCAGCTCCCACCAGGACTTATCCCAGAAAACTGCTGATCACCTAGGCCTGGAGCTAGGCAACGTGGTGACTAAGAAATTCAGCAACTAGGAGACCTGTGTGGAAATTGGTGAAAATGTACGTGGAGATGATGTCTACAATGTGCAAAGTGGTCGTGGTGAAATAAACAACAATCTGATGGCATTTCTGATTATAATTAATGCCTGCAAGACTGCTTCAGCCAGCTGGGTTACTGAAGTCATCCCGTGTTTCCTGTATGCTTGGCAGGATAAGAAGGATAAGAGCCAAGCTCCCATCTCCACCAAACTTGTTGCAAATATGCTATCTGTAGCAAGTGCAGATCATATTACCACCATGCATTTACATGAGTCCCAAATTCAGGGCTTTTTTGACATTCTGGTGGACAATTTATATGTAGAGCCAGTGGATTAAGGAGAATATCTTTGAGTGGAGGAACTACTATTGTCTCACCTTGTTGTTGTTAGGCCGGTCCTGTCTCCCACCGTGGGGGCAGGGGATGAGTGGGCGCAGAGTCAACGACACAGACACCGGGAAACAAACTGGGCAGTCTGCCAGTAAGGTCGTTTACTGTGAACAAGGGGCTGTCTTATATACTCACTCCCTGGTCCCCATTGGTTCCCAGTGTCACAGTGTCCAGTTGTCACTCTCCCATTGATGCTGTGCCCTCGTTGTCAGTCTCTAGGTCGCCAGGCAGATTTTAGGTTGGCTACTTCAGTGGTTGAGACCAGGAACTACCTCGCACATGCACCATTTGTCAGGCGGGCCTTCCTCCTACATCATCTCATGCTTGTGAAGCCAAGAGAGTGACCTCTATAGCAGAGCAGATAAATGTGGATTTTGCCTTGATTCACAAGGAGTGGAAGAAGAACAATGAAGTGGACTGCCAATGAAGTGGATGACATTACTGACACTTGTACAATCTGTCATGCTGCTGACAAGCTTCTCTCAGCTCGAGATACCTGGGGTTATGCTATCTTGACTCATGGAATCTTTTCTGGCCCAGCCATTTCTCACATCAACAGTGCATGCTTTGAAGTAGCAGTAGTCACTAATAACATACTTCAGGAGGATAAGATGAAGCACCATTTCAAAATACAGGTGCTTGACATCTCCATGATCCTTGCAGAAGCCATCAGAACTCACAATGGAGAGTCTGTTCAGCCATGTTCTTTTATAATAGAATTAACATCTGAAGGTTTTTGAAAATAAAGTCAACACTACCCCTTGATTTTCCTTGGCTTATAATGACAAGTTCAGCAGAAGCCTCAGCTTGCTCCAGTGTAGCTTTTTACAATCCCACATTAGGTAGAGCAGAATTTCTCCTAAATTGGAAAAAGGTTGATAGTAGCTGCTAGGATGTCCTACTCATAGTCTTTCCTTCTGGCTTTAATGGCTATTTTGTGAGCCTTACAGCTTTATATAGAGCTCAGATGCTGCACGGCATATAGATTATTGAAGGTGTTCCACAAGATCATTATGATGTGATTGGCAAAGCTCAGCAACCAGGAGACCTGTGTGTGGTATAGTTGAGCATAGTCAGTAGTTGAGCACCCTGTGAAGCAGAGGCAAGTAACTCAATGCAGTAATTGCTTCTTGGGAGGAAGAAACCTGATCCATCATCATACATTTAAGTGTATAGCTTGGATTCTTGGTACCTATTCCATTTTATTTGACTTTACAATCAGCCATTTTGATCTTTTCCTGGTAAAATACCTTCCTGGGCTCAGTGATCATTGTATCATTGTATTCTGTAAGGCATACTTACTTCCACTGTGTAACTGCTCGTATTCAATGAAGTCAACCTGTTGTAGCATAATCTTCCCTAGCCTACTGCCATTGTGGCACTAGGTTTTTGGTGGTGTCATAGTACCTTTATTAATTTAAGTATTTAATTTTGACCTTCCTTGAATCTGTTTGGCATCTTAATTGAACTTAGATTTCTGCCAAACAGTTTGATGTTATAGTCTCTTAATAAAGTGTTATATGTGCAAAAAAGATGGCCATTTTCACAATAATAATCCATGAACATGGGTAATCTTACCATCTTCTCCTATCCTTTTCAATTGCTTTCTAAAAAGTCTTAAGTTTGCTTTCCCTTTATCCCCAAGGCTCCTTGTATAACCTTTCCCCATCCCATTTAAATAACCCCATTTTTATACATTTTTCCCTTAGTAACACCTGTTTCCTTCTGTTCTTCTCTCTCAGGTTCTTTCTTTTCCTTTACCTCCCTGTTTCCTTTCCATTATCCTGGTTCCTGTAGTTATGTCTAGATACATACTCACTTATAATGATTTGGTGCTGGGACCCACATATGATGGAGAACTTATGTCATTTGTTTTTTTTTTGAGTCTGTGTTACTTAACTTAGTATAGCAGATTTTAGTTCCATCCATTTACCTGAGAATTCATGATTTCATCATTCTTTTCTGAGTAGGACTCCATTGTGTAAAAGTACCACATTTACATCATCCACACATCAGTTGAAGGATACTTCAATTGCTTCCATCTCTTAGCTATTGTGAAAAGAACAGCAATAAACATGGTTGTACAAGTGTCTCTGCAATAGGATGAGTCCTTTGGGTATATGCTAGGAGCAGTATAACTGGGTCAAATGGTAGGTTCATTTTTAGTTTTTTTTAAGGTTTCGCCACACTGCTTTCCATAGGGGTTGAACAAGTTTGCAATCCCACGAGCAGTGGATGAGTGTTCCCCTTTCCCCACATCCTCTCCAATATTTGGTATCACTTGTTCTCTTGATCTTAGCCAGACTGACTGGGGTAAGATGAAACCTTAAAGTGGTTTTAATTTGCATTTCCCTAATTACTAATATTGTGGAACACCTTTTAAGATGTTTCTTAGCCCTCTTTATTTCTTCCTTTGAGAACTCTCTGTTTACATCTTTAGCCCATCTTTATAATTGGGTTACTTGTTTTCTTGATTCTTTGTTTTTTGAGTTCTTTATATATTTTGGATGTTAAACCTCTATCAGATGTGTCACTGGTGAAAATTTTCTTCCACTCTGTGGATTTTCTCTTAACTTTCTTGGTTGCTTCTATTTATTTATTTATTTATTTATTTATTTATTTATTTTTGGTCTTTTTGAGACAGGGTCTCTCTGTAGCCCCAGCTGTCCTGGAACTCACTATGTAGACCAAGCTGGCCTTAAATTCACAGAGATCTGCCTGCTCTGCCTCCCTAGTGCTGGGACTACAGGCATGTGCCACCACGGCTCGGTTGCTTCTTTTGATGTACAGAAGCTTTTTGGTTTAATGAGGTCTCACTTGTTGATTATTGACCTTATTTCCTGAGCAATAGATGTCTGGTTTAGAAAATCCTTTCCTATACCTATATCTTGAAGGATATTGCCAATGATTTCTTCTAATAGTTTCAGAGTTTCCGGTTTCATATTGAAGTCTTTGATCCATTTTGGAGTTGGCTTTTGTGCAAGGTGAAAGATAAGGATCTAAATCCTCCACCACCTGTCTCTTCATGCCGCTTCTCTAATACAGAAGCACACAGTGACCTAGGAAGCTAAGGCAGGGAAATATGATAGTCACTTAGAAGATAGCTGCCTGTTCCTCAAGAATGTTTTGTGGGCCTAATAAAAATAGCAGTAAGTTTTCAGCTGAGGTGTTGCAAGTGTGAGTTGCAGTGGACTGTATGGTAGCCTACCTGAAGATAGGCTCATGTTCAGATCTTGGGACCCAAGGATGTTAAATTATTTGGAATATATTTGGAAAATGTAGTTAGGAATTCACGTATCAGGTGCTCATTCTAAACTTTCCAGGAGATGACAGAAGGTCTGTTCAAAGGTACACAGCTGAGATAGGAGAGAAAGTGATAAAAACCCAGGTGGGGTTTAGTGATGTGGTCACAGCCAGCACAGCCAGATTGCCAGAACCTTGACAAAGCTCAGAAACATTGCTTCTAGGGCCTACATACACAATGCAACCCTGACAGCATGTGGGTTTTGGGCCTCTGGTCACAAGAACTTTTGGAGAATAGAGTTTCTGTTGTGCTAAATTGTTACAGAAATCAGAGTCATACAAGAGGTAAACATTCATCTGGACTGTGAGCAATATTCAGACATTGATGGTAAGCTGACACAACATCCCATTTTCAGTCCTTTCCCAAAATTTCCACTTTTTAAAAAACATTTTCAGAAATTTTACAGCAATCTAAGAAAATTTGTTATTTCTCATATTTCCTAACAAAAATTTTAAATTGATACTTTCTTTCAAGTGTTTAACATTTAAAATAAATTCAGGGACCATTAAGATGGCTCAGCAGGTGCCATGCCAAACCTGATGAACTGAATTCAATCCATGATACCCACATGATGGAAGGAGAGAATCTACTCCTACATGTTATCCTCTGGCCTCTATAAACACAGTATGACATGTGTGCACCCCATACATACATATATACACGTACACAATCAGTCAATCAATCAATAAATATTTAAAAATAAATTCAGTTGTAACATTTCCCTATAGAAATTATAGTGAAATTAGTAATCTAATAAAAATAACAGACTTAAATATTTTCACATTATGTAGCCCAGGTTGTATTAGTACCTTTCTCTTTCTGTTTTGCTTCTATCCCTTTATTTAGTTTATTTTTCGGTCTTGCAAGCAAACATAGTACACCCTTTGTGAACACAAATGAATTTGTATAATATGAAACAAAAACACATTATCATTAGAAAAAATAAAACCATGAACTGATAATATGTATTTTACCATCTGCTTCCTGACTTATGAAGCAGAGTAGGGTATATCTCATAAACGCATCATATATTTAAAATACATTAAGCCTTTAGCTGGGCATGATGGCACATACCTTTAATACCAGCACTTGACTCAGTTATTAGGAAGAAGAAGGTGGACCTCTATGAGATCGAGGCTACATAGTGAGTTCCAAGTCATCCAGGGTTACAGAGAGAACCTGTCTCAAAAAACCACAATAGCAACAACAACAACAACAAAGAAACATTACATTAAAATTGTGTTTAAGGACTGGAGGTGGTTCACTAGTAAAGTGCTTGCAGTGAATCCAGTCCTCAGAACTCCTAAGATAAATGCCCTAATGTAGTACCCAAACATCAGCTCTCCTAGCCTGACTTCAATATGCTCAGAGTATGTATAATTGAACACAACACTCTAACCCAAAGCCCATTTTATAACAAAGATTTGAATATTTCATAGAATAAATATTTGAATATTTCATAGAAAAAGTATTCATAGAATACTTTTCCAAGCAACACTGGCAATTCTATGATGGCTGATTGTTTTCCCGGTAACTACAGGGCTGAGAGAGCTGTGGCTTTGCTGCTGGTCAGCATGAAGAGAGAAAATCCTACTCTATCAATAGTGCAGAAAACATCAAAATCCAAAATAGCATTTCAACTGAATATGTATCTCTTTCACAGTATGGAAAACAATTTTTGAAATTATAATTTGAGCCATCATAATTTGGGTAATGCTACAAAAACAGGAATAAACTGTGTTTCCCTCAGGATATTCAAGTATGAATTTCCTGCTTTAGATTTTTAACCTCACTATTTCCTTTCCATAACACAATGTGTAAAGAGTTTTACAGAATGACATACTTAATATATACTTGGGCAGATCTTCATGGTTTTGGATTTTGTTTAGAGTAAATCTAAGCCAGATTCTTAATCTGTTTACACCTGCTGTTGAGGCAGAGGAACTGTTGGAAAAGCAAAAAGAAAGAAAAAAGAAGGATTTGTTTCCACCTGTAGTTTGTGCCCATGTCTCTGTACCAAATTACTTACAATGTGCACGTGGGTAAAGGGTATGTGTGAGAGAACAAAGGAACTTCACACTTCACTTTTCTTTCTCTATCACATTGGGATAGAACTGTAGGAAATTTTGGTTTTATTTTCTTTCAAACATTGCTTGAAATGTTTCCTTGGAAGCTATGCAGATTAATTATTGCACAGTATTTAGGAATCATATGCATGAATGAAGACAATATTCTCCAAATGTTTAAGCTTTGGTAGTCCTCCAAAACTCTGCCAAATGCGATCTATATATTTCAGTGGAAAAATATTAGTGTGAAATAATCCAAGTCTACAAATCAAGGATTATATATCTCTAAATAGTTGGAGAGGAGTTTGAATATACTCACTATAACAGATGGATATGCTGATTAAAGTGAGTTACATGTTGCTAAATATGGTCATTCATAAAACCCCACATTGTTGCCAATATGTACAGATATCATGGATTGAAAAATTTTACAAAGAACAGAAAAATGTGTACAATAAGAACTGCAAGCACAAATGCAACACAGCCTCTGCCAAGAACACAGACAGAGACAGAAGAGAAGGGGAAGAGAAGTAAGTTGAGTATTTCATTTTCTACTGTCCACTCTCAGAGATAGAGATCAAGGGAACTCAGTATATGCTGCACAAGTGTGTTTCTCATACTTTAGAGTAGAACAGAGGAAGGGATGAAATGATTTCAGAGCAATAGTGTACATAATCAATGCCCAGCAATCCTTTTAATTTGGGCTAGGAGCTTGATGCTTGCTGTTTTCTCTTTTTCATAATCATTATTTAGCTTCAAGATTGCTTTCATGTACTGGCCTCTGGTATAACCATTGAAGATTCTTTCTCCCTGCTTTGTATTTCCTTTGTTCTGTCTTTAACAATCAATCCAGTAATTGTGGAATGTGTCCTTTTTCATCGTCGGAATGCGAGTTATTATATATTGGAGCTATATCAGGATAACTACATTTAAGACTCAGCTGAGCAAACATAACAAAGCAGACCCTTATATCTTAGCTCCTATTACTACATACAGAATTCTCCCTTCAGTCTTTATTTATTCTAATATAATTAAAAATCAAATATTTATACTCATGCATTCTTGGAATATATCTAATTTTTTAATTAGGCTTTTAAATTTCATACACTCTTTCCCCACTCACATCCAGAACCTCACACACACCAAACCTTACGCACTCTGCCATACATGCTCAGTTCTATACGTTCAGGTGTTTGTACCCAAATGTCTTTCAGTGCAAATGCATCTACTGGAGTCTAGTCAGCCCATCCAGTGGTCGTATGCAAGTCATGCTCACCCTCACCCAGGAGCAGCCGGTCTCAAATAGTCTTTGATCTAGTGCTGACCCACCACCTATTTCTCACTTCCCTTTTGGGCCCTTCTTTAATTGAGCTGACATGGATCCTGTGTTGGACACTACCACTGCCACAGGTGCACATGTTCAAGCTTCCCGTGGCCTGGAAGCCTTCACCTAATATGTTCATGAACCAACCCTGGCTCTTAGAATCTTTCTGCGTCCTCTTCCACAATGGTCCCTGAGCTGTGGGTGGGTGAGGTTCCATATAGGAATTCCATCATGCACTCTAGGGTCTCTTATTTTCCAAAACTTGGCCAGTTGAGGCCTTCTGTAACACTCTGATGTACATGGAAGCCTCCCTGGTGAGAGTTCAGGGTGCATTAATCCTCTTTCTACCCCTTATTCCACTCTGTTCCATGAGTC
The DNA here is from genome assembly GCF_000622305.1 of Nannospalax galili. Classification (NCBI taxonomy): domain Eukaryota; kingdom Metazoa; phylum Chordata; class Mammalia; order Rodentia; family Spalacidae; genus Nannospalax; species Nannospalax galili. The sequence continues at coordinate 11,964 of NW_008348793.1, forward strand.
TTGATTGTAGAGATTTGACTACAGTGCTGGGCATCCCCCAGGTGCATGTTCTCTATACCTGACCAGATGTGCAACTCTGCAGTAGCCTCCATCTGTTGCAGAAAGAAACTTCTTTGATGAGTGCTATATAGCATGTTTGTTGTTCTAAGGGAGGTCTCTTGTATCTCACACTGTGTTCCCTTCCAAACGGTTCCCAGGTATACATATGCATTAATGTTTAGACACACTCTACATGCATTTCTCATAGAGTTTCTAGGGAATTACTTTTCCCTCTAGGTTTCCTAGCCCCCATCCCCCATATTCATTCCTCTATTCTTTTTTCTCCCATCCAGCCTCCCTCCTTCCTCCCTTACCAGTCACAGTGCCCTGACCATTCTCACCCTCCCTCTAATACCTCCCAACTCCTGCCATATTTCCATTCCTGACTTCCATCACTCCCCCACACTATAGTCCTTACCTGTCCCTCCTCTCCTCTCAGTCAATTACTTACAATTTTTCCACCTCCCTCAGGTAGCATCTATTCCCTACTATCTCCCTTTCAGGTTGTTTCTTTTCCTTTACCTTCATGTATCCTTTGCCTTTACCTGGCTCTTTGTGTTACTTCAGAATATATATACTCACATATAAGGGATTGGTGCTACAATCCACAAATGAGGGAAAACACATCACTTACTTTTCTGCCTTTATGTTACTTCACTTACTATAACACTCTCTAGCTCCATCCATTCAACTGCAAATTTCATAATTTCATCTTTTCTTAATGCTGAGTAGAACTCCATTGGGTAGATGTACCACATTCTGATTAACCATTCATCAGTTGAGGGACATTTAGGTTGTTTCCATTTCTTAGTTATTGTGAAGAGACCGGCAACAAATGTGGATGTACAGGTATCTCTATAGTAAAATGAGTCCTTTGGGTATATGCCAAGGAGTGGGATCACTGGATCATATGGTAGCATCATTTTTAGTTTTTTGAGCGTTCTCCACACAGGGTTCTCCCACTGTTTTCCATAGTGGTTGCACAAGTTTGCATTCCCACCAGCAGTAGATGAGCATTCCTTTTGCTCCACATCTGCTCCAGCATTTGGAATCTTTCCTTCTCTTGGTCCAGGCCAATCTGACTGGAGTAAGATGAAATCTTAGTGTAGTTTTGATTTGCATTTCCTTAATTACTAAAGATGTTGAGCACTTTACAAGGTACTTCTTAGCCATTTTTACTTCTTCACTTGAGAAGTCTCTATAGGTCTATCACCCATCTTTTTATTGTGTCATTTATCTTCTTCTTTCTTTCTTTTTTGATTTCTCTGTATATTCTGGATATTAATGCTCTGTCAGATGTGTATCTGGTGATTTTCTTCCACTCAGTGTGTTTCCTCTTCCTTTCCTTAGTTATTTCTTTTGCTGTATGGAAACTGAAATTTAATGAGGTCCCAATTATTGATTGTTAACCTTAGTGCCTGAGCAGCTGGTGCCAGTTTAGAAAGTCTTTTCTATATCTTGCCTATATCTTGGAAGGTGCTGCTAAGTTGTCTTCTAGCAGTTTCCAAGTTTCAGGTTTTATATTGAGGTCTTTGATTCATTTGGAGTTGACTTTTGTGCAGGGTGAAAGATAAGGGTCAAATTTCATTTTTCTGCAGGTGGAGATTCAGTTTTGCTACCACCACTTCTTGAAGATACTATCTTTCCTCCATTGTACATTCTTAGAAACTTTGTCAAATATCAGGTGGCTGAAATTATATGAACTCATGTTTAGGTCTTCTACTTTTTTCCATTGATCTACATGTCTATTTTTGTGCCAGTACCATGCTGTTTATATGACTATAGTTCTGCAATATATCTGAAATCTGGTATGGTGATTCCCCCCAGCATTGCTCTTTTTCCCAAAATTATTTTGGCTATCTGAGGTCTCTTGTGATTCCATATGAATTTTAAGATGATTTTGTCAAGTTCTGTGAAGAATGACATGGGTATTTTGATTGGGATTGCATTGAATTTATAAATTGTTTTTGGTAAAATGGTTATTTTCACAATATTGATTCTACCAATCCATGAGCCTGGTAGGTCTTTCCATCTTTTAGTGTCTTTCTCTATCTCTTTCTCTAGAGTTTTGAAATGTTCATTGTAGAGATCTTTAATATTCTTGGTTAGGTTTATTCCTAAATATTTTATTGTTTTTGAGGCTATTGAGAATGTGAGGGTTTCCTCTACTGCTTTTTCTGTTTGCTTGTTATTGGTATATAGAAAGGCTACTGATTTTTGTAAGGTGATTTTGTATCCTGCCACTTTAATGAAAGCATTAATCAATTCTATCTGTTTTCTATGGAATTTTTGGGATCTCGTATGTATAACATCATATGATCTGCAAATAGAGATAGATTGACCTCTTCTTTTCCAATTGGAACTCCTTTAATTTCCTTCTCTTGCTATATTGAAAAGGAGTGGAGATAGTGGACAGCCCTGTCTGGTTCGTGATTTTAATGGGACTGCTTCCAAGTTTTCTCCATTTAGGATGATGTTGGCTATGGGTTTGTTGTATACAGCTTTAATTATGTTGAAATACATTCCATCCAGATCAGTTCCTTTTAGGACTTTTAACATCAATGTATGTTGGATTTTGTCAAATATCTTTTCTGCATTTATTGAGAGGACCATGTGTTTATTGTCTTTAAGTCCATTTATATGTTTTATTACATTTATTGACTTACAAATGTTGAACCATTCCTGCATCTCTAAAATAAAGCCGACTTGATTGCGGTGGATGGTGTTTTTGATGTGTGTCTGTATGCAGTTTGCAAGTATTTTGTTGCATATCTTTGCATTTATGTTCATTAAAGATATGGGTCTATAGTTTTCTTTTTTGTTGTATCTTTACCTGGTTTTGGTGTTAGAGTGATGCTGGCTTCATAGGAGTTTGGGAGTTCTCCCTGAGTTTCTGTCTTTTTGACTAGTTTAAGCAGCATTGGTTGTAGATTTTCTTGAAACATCTGGTAGAATTCTGCTGTGAATCCATCTGGGCCTGGGTTTTTTTTTTTTTTTTTAGTTGGTAGGTTTTGTATTACTGTTTCAATTTCCTTATTTGTTATAGGTCTGTTTAAGGTGTTGATCTCCTCTTGGTTTAACTTTGGTGGTGGCCATAATTTTAGGAATTCACCCACTTCTTTTAGGTTTTCAAATTTAATGGCATATAGATTTTTAAAGTATTCCCTTACAATATTTTGGTTTTTTTTTTTTGGTGTCTGTTATGATGTTTCCCTTTTCATCTCTGATTTTGTTAATTTGGATTTGCTTTCTTTCTTTTGGTTAACTGGGCTAAAGGTTGCCTATCTTGTTTAATCTTTCAAAGAACCAGCTCTTAAATTCATGAATTTTTTGTATTACTTTCTTTGTTTCTATTTCATTAATTTGTGCTCTGAGTTTTGTTATTTCTTTTCATCTACTAGGCTTGGGGTTGGTTTGTTCTTGCCTTTCCAGAGTCTTGAGTTGTATTGTCAACTCTTTTATGTGTGCTCTTTCTGATTTTTTAATGTAGGTGCTAAGAGCTATAAACTTACCTCTTAGGACTGCTTTTAGGGTGTCCCAGAGGTTTTGTTGTGTTGTGTTCTCATTTTCATTTTGTTCCAGGAATAATTTTATTTCTGTCTTGATTTCTTCTTTGACCCATTCATTCACATTCACACATTCAGGAGTGTGTTGTTTAATCTCCACGAATTTGTGTATTTATTAGAACTCCTTTTGCTGTTGATTATTAGCTCTATTGCACTGTTGTCTGATAGATGGCATAGAATTATTTCAGTTTTTTTGTATTTGTTGAGATTTGTTTTGTGCCACAGAATGTGGTCAATTTTAGAATAAGTTGCATGAGCTGCTGAGTAGAAAGTATATTCTTTGGTGGTTGGATGGAATATTCTGTATATATCTGTTAGTTGCACTGCATACAATATGTCATTTAATTCAGATGTCTCTCAGTTTATTCTTTGTCCAGTTGACCTGTCTATTGAAGAAACTGGGGTATTAAAATCACCCACTATCATTGAGTTGGTGCAAATTTCTGTTTCATAGTCCTGGACTACTGATTTTATGAAATTGGGTGCTCCAGAGTTTGGCGTACAAATGTTCATGATTGTAATTGTTTTGGTCAATTGTTCCTTTGATTAGAATGAAGAAACCCTCTTATCTCTTCTGATGAGTTTTCATTTGAAGTCTATTTTGTCATATAATAAAATTGCAGCACCTGCTTACTTCTTAGGGTCATTTCTTTGGAATATTTTTTTCCATCCTTTCACTCCAAGATAGTGTCTATCCTTGGAAGTGAGATGAGTTTCTTGAAGACAACAAAAAGATGGGTTTTCTTTCTTGATCTATTGCACCAGCCTCTGTCTTTTGACACTGGAGTTGAGGCCACTAATATTTAATGTTATTATTGAAAGGTGCAGATTGTGTACTGTCATTTTAATTTCTTTGTGTTTGTGGCCCTATTTTGCGTTTCCATTGTTATACCTTTATTTTCTTTCTGTAGCATTTTGGGCATATTCGTTCCTTTCTTCAGTCCTTGGTGCTTCAAGTATTCTCTGTAGTGCTGATTTTGAAGACATGAATCCTTTCAGCCTATTCGTGTCATGAAAAATTTTCTGTTCCCTTTCAACCTTGATAGTTTTGTTAAAATCAACTGTGATTCTGATGAGTTTTCCTTTTCCACGTGAATCCAGTGGTCCTCTCCTTCAGAGGATGCTGTAGCAAGGAGCCACATTGCAAAAAGAGAGTCAGACACAACCCTATCAGGACCTTCATTTTTGACTGTCTAGCCACCACAAATGTAAGGAAATAAATTTTTACTCTTTATAAGCTATCAAGTGTCAGGTAATTTGTTATAGCAGAACAATTGCTTAAACCATTATTATAATGTACTGAGAAACATATTTAAAAGCCTGACTTTAAGAACTAATTCTGAATCCAACATCACAAATATGTTATTTAACTGCCATGTGCCATGGTTCAATATATTGAAATAGAATTAATAGTAGCAAAAATAATATCTATTTTGTAATGTTGTGGTGAGATTTAGCAGGATCAAGAAACATGAAATTCTTTGAAAACCATCTGTATGCAACTTATAGTATGTTAACTACTACTATAATCATTTTTTAACTTAAAAAATTTATTGAGAATTTCATACATGCATATAAGGTGTTTTTATCAAATCCATGGCCCTCCCTTCCCTCCAACTCCTCCCATATCTCCCCATCACTTTTCCTGAACAACTTCGTGTACTCTTTCTTTTTTGGCAGGGGCTTTTTGCTATTCTAGAGGTAGACCTAAAATTTTTGGGGGATTAGATAAGAGCTCCCAAATACTTTTGACATTTTTGGCCTCTGGAACAGAATATATTGCTAAGACGCCCAAGGATATTTTGATTTTTAGCCAAGAAACTGGCTACTTTTCTTTTTCATTCTGACTAGCCAATTTCTACCTCCTATTCTTATCACACCATCCTATAAAGAGGATACCCAAATTGCCAATGAGGAATTGGGAATCAGATGGCTCTGGCTTCTTCCATGCTGAGCCAGGGATGCAAGGTGAGGCAATTGGGGTACCCCTTCAGTGGGTCTATCTAAAAGACTCCCAGATTGCATAATTCTTAACTATAGGGAGAAAAGAAAGTCCTTGAATGATACTTAGGAGATGTGAAGGAGAAGTAAAGATGTGAGAGTAGTTAGCATTACAAGTTCTAGACAGGGAACCAGAAAAAAGCCAAAACAGGGCAAATTTCAAATGTTCATATCAGAATCCATGGGAATTTCTTGACTAAAGCTTCCAAAAGCATTCCTCCAGTGGGTTCCTGTTCATTTTTCGATTGCCAAGCCTGGACTCAAGAGTGATGGACTCAGGATTTGTTTTCAGGTGTTAGGGTCCTTGACTCAGTGGGTCTCTTCTGGAGAACAAATGCATGAGTATGGAGATGCAAAAATCAAGCAGAGTTTTACTAAACCAGCTAGCTGGGGCCGACCATCCTTCCAAGATGCGCAGGTCTGGTTAGAGTGCTCGACCCTGAGGCAATTTTAGGTAAAGATTATATAGGCTCCCACAACTGTTACACAAAAGCCCGCATTTATACAGCCAATAGTTTCAAAGCAAGCATTTCACAAACCAATAACTTTAAAACAAGAAAAATGTTACAACTCCCTTCAGGTGTCTCAATCGGGGAGAGATAGTTGGTATGTTCCTGGTACGACTCTTCCTTATTATCTTGTGTAAGCAGACATGTCTACATGACATGACACAGAACAGGTCAGGCTCCGGGGGGCTGTAGCACTTTGCCTCTATCTGTGGATGCCTGTGTCTCCAGTAGAGTTAATTGGTTACAAGCAGTAAATTTCAAACAAGCAGTAAATTCAAACAAGCAGTAAGTTCCTCTTTCCCTAACATTTCCCCCCTTTTTTCTAGGTCAGACTGAGGAATTTCCTCAGCAGTATCTAAGGCTTGGTATTTCTGGCAAAGGACCAAGAGATGGACAGTATCGATCTTTTCCTGAACAAACCTTAGTAGCCTATTTATTATGCAGGGACCAATTGTGACTAACATCTGCTCCTGTCTTATCCACATAGAAACAGCATTATTCCTTTAAGGCAGCACATAGTCCCCCTTCCTTTAGGAACAATAGATCTAGGCCTCTCCTATTCTGCAATACTACTTCTGACAAGGAGGTGAGGGATTGCTCCAGGTCTGACATTGACTGCCGGAGCTGCTCTAAGTCCTTGTCAACGGTTAGTCTTAGGGCTGTAAGTCCTTGTTCCCACGTCACTAGGGATGCAATTCCCGTTCCTGCTCTGGCCAGCCCCAAAGAAAAGAGGGTCCCAATGGTTAGGGCCGTGATGGGCTCCCTTTTACTCCTAAGGGGACCTAGTCTTTCTTCCCAGTAAGAGAGAAAAGATTCATGGGTGTGGTATGAAAGCCGGGGCAGAATGGCCACTAGTACACAGAACTCAGCAGTGGAGTTAAACACAGAGGTGGATAATGCTGGGGTGAGGCCTATTTTTGAGCAAAGCCACCATCCTGAAGAGGGTATAACCCACTTTTCCTGCTCCCATGGGCCGGTAACGCTTGAGGAGCATACCTGGCTTTGGGATGCTGGAACTGTGCCTACACAGGTACCAGTGCTAGAAACCTGGGAAACAGTGAATCCCCATGGCCTCCCATCCCAGTAAGTAGGATGAGAGCTGTTGAGAGTGTAAGAGCCATTCATCCCGATTGCTTCATAGAAAGGTGGGGATCCAGGGTAGCATAACCAACATGGGTCCTCAAGGGAGGGACTGGTGTGATTTAGGGTCTCTACCACTGCTTGTATCATTTCCCACATGGGATTCTTGAAAGGAGGTGGATTTCCCATAGTTGGGGTAGCAGATGTAGTAGGCTGGGGAATAAGCCTTGGTGTAGGACGTCGGGACTCTGGGCGGGGAGATTTCAGCACTGGATTGGGCCCTATTGCCAATTCGACTACTGCCTTGACCTTGAGAAAGGTCTGAAATAATAACCCCTATAGTCGGTGGCCATGAGTTAGGTCTCAGGCCCCATGTCAGCCCACTTGTCCACCTCCTATCTTGTTTTCCTTTTGAGGTAAAGGTGATTTTTATCTTATTAGCTTCAAGAGATACTTTTTGCCTGTCATACGGATTGATAAATCTCATGTCAATTAAATCAGGGGAAGCTTTCCGTCTCTCCTGTCCATCGCTAGTCTCTACACAATCCCATTCAGCACAATAAAAACTTTCAGCACCCCCACAATGTTGCTTCCACCATCCTGTCCGGAAACTAGGGCAAGCATAAAACCCATTGCTACGAGTAGTTTGGCGGCTCTTCCAGACACGCCAGGGTGGGTTCTGGGGGAGGGATTCCCTCAATACAGTTTACATACAGGGCCGGCCACCATGTCCACAGTGGGGCAATGCGAGAGATTTGGCCCCATTCCTCATGAGTGTCACCATTTCGCAGGATCCACGTCTGGTGCACCGGTTGGTGGGGGTTGGTGCCTCGGGCTTCTATCAACTCTGCTGTCCTCGGGATAGTCCATAATAGAGAGCTTATCAGCAGGAATCCTCTCATGTTCGGCTCAGCTGTAACTTCAAAGGATTAGCAGGATTTGGTTGCACCTCCCACTTCCTTACACCAAATCCCGAGTCTTCAAGGGGCAAGGCCTTCTGAACGTGGGTGTGGGGGATCCAGGGAGCGATGCCGTCAACCTTTAGGGCAGTGGGGGTGGTAAACAGTACAGCATAAGGTCCCTTCCATCTGTGTTCGAGAGTTTTTACTTTGTGTCCTATGACCCAGACCATGTCCCCTGGGACTACACCATGCTCCACAACTGGGGTTCTTTCCCCTTCATAGTATGATTTAATTAGAGGCCAAATTTCTTGCTGTACTTTGGCAAGGGATTGCAACACATTTAAATAGTCAGGGGCTGACTTCTCTTCCCCCGGGGGCTGGGCTCACCAGGTTATTGGCAGAGGGGCCCCATACATTATCTCAAAGGGGGTGAGCCCATGTACATATGGGGAGTTCCGAATGCGGAAGATGGCCAAGGGGAGGAGAGTCACCCAGTCACAGCCAGTCTCAATTACCAATTTAGAAAGGGTCTCCTTCAATGTCCGGTTCATTCTTTCTACCTGACCCGAGCTCTGTGGGTTGTACGCACAATGCAATTTCCAATCTGTCCCCAGAGACTGGGCTAGTACTAATGAAAGCCGGGCCGTTATCGGAACCTATAGCCTTAGGGACCCCATATCTGGGGACTATCTCCTCTATTAATTTCTTTGCTACCATCTGACTAGTTTCATGCTTGGTTGGAAAAGCCTCCACCCATCCTGAAAAAGTATCCACCATGACTAGCAAATACTTGTACCCATACTTTCCTGGCTTTACCTCTGTGAAGTCTATCTCCCAACTTCTTCCTGGGGCCCTCCCTCTCTCCCGGATACCTGTTGGGTGGAGCCCCTTTGGGGCTGGTCTTAGCTTTGCACAGCTCTCACATCCCCCACCTGTGATCTGACGTGCGGCCTTGTTCTGGTGTGGAAATACCAACTGTGCATTCTGAAAAAGACTGAGCAACTTCTTCCAACCTAGATGGGTGGATCTGTGTAGGTTGGTGAGCATGTATTTCCCTAGTACTTCCGGTAAGATCAGTCTACCTTCCCGGTTCCTACTCCAATCTCCCTCCCCAGGCTTTTCTCCCAGAGCTTGTTTTCTTATCCACTCAAGGTCCCGTGGGGAATAGTCAGGTCTGGGCGGTAAGGTGGGTAGTTCAGGTATGGGTACCTCTAGACCTGACAGGGTGGGGTCTAAGAGAGCTACCCTCCTGGCCTCTGCATCAGCAAAGTGGTTACCAATAGCCTCAGGAGTCTTTCTGGACTGGTG
>NW_008348793.1:22054-27281 GCF_000622305.1 Nannospalax galili
GAGGAGAGTCCAGCAGGAGCCCTTGGTAGTGGGTGAGCCTGGCATTTGTCATCCATTTCCCTGGAGGGTGCCTGAGAATTCCCTCCACAGTATGTGGTGCTGTCACTCTTAAGTCTTGTCCAAAGGTCAGCTTGTCAGCTTCCTTTACCAGTAGGGCGATGGCTGCCAAGATGCGCAGGCAAGATGGCCATCCTGAGGCCACTGGGTCCAGCCGCTTGGACAAGTAAGCCACCGGCCTCTTCCACAGGCCTAGTTGCTGGGCCAGGACTCCTTTGGCCATTCCCTTCTTTTCATCTATGAACAAAATGAAGGGTTTTTCTGGGTCTGGCAGAGACAAGGCGGGGGCCTGGAGAAGAGCTTCCTTTAATCTGTCAAATGCTTCTTGTTGTTCCTGACTCCACCTCCAATCCGGTCCTTCTTTGGTGGCTTCATACAGTGGATGGGCTATCTCGGCATACCCTGGGATCCAGAGCCTGCAAAACCCAGCTGACCCAAGGAATTCCCTCACTCCCCGCGGAGAGGAGGGCACAGGAATGGTCAGGATAGTCTGTTTTATGGCTTGTGTCAGCCATCTGGCCCCTTCCGCTATTTTGTACCCCAAGTAAATCACTGACCTCTGGCAGATGTGCACTTTTGGTGCTGGCCCGATATCCCAGGATGCCCAGTTTGGCCAACAAGTTCTTTGTAGCTTCCATGTACTCTTCATGAGTTGCTGTAGCCAGCAGCAGGTCATCCACATACTGCAGCAGAGTCACATGGGGGTGCCTTTTGTGGAAGGGCTCCAGATCTTGGCTTAGTGCCTCATTGAACAAGGTGGGAGAGTTCTTAAAGCCTTGTGGCAGTCTGGTCCAGGTGAGCTGCCCTGTCTTCCCCCTTCCTGGTTCTTGCCACTCAAAGGCAAACAAGGGCTGACTGACTTCAGCGAGAGGGACACTGAAGAAAGCATCCTTCAAGTCTAGGGTGGTATACCACACATGGGATGGTGGCAGGTGGCTAAGTAGGGTGTATGGATTGGGTACGGTGGGGTGAATGTCCTCCACTCTTTCATATACCCTTCGCAAATCCTGCACTGGTCTGTAATCTCCACTGCCAGGCTTTCTCACAGGAAGCAGGGGTGTATTCCATGCTGACTGGCAGGGTTTAAGGATTTTTACTTCTAGCAGTCTATGGATGTGAGGCGCTATTCCCTTCCTAGCCTCTTCTGGCATCGGGTACTGCCGGACCCGAGTGGGCAAAGCCGTGGTTTTGAGTTGGACCACAACTGGGGGCAGGTGCTTAGCGAGGCCCACTCCTCTGGTTTTGGCTCAGGCGGAGGGGAACTGTTGCAACAGGAACTCATGTCTCCCTGGCTCCTCTTTTCTAGGGTCACCCGGAATAGGCGATATTCATCAGCCAGGGATAAAGGCAACACATGTACTGGCTGCAGGGGCTGTCCTTCTGAGTCCATGACTTTTATCCCTTTAGGCTCAAAATGGATATGTGCCCCGATTTTGGTGAGTAAGTCTCTACCTAGCAAAGGTGCGGGACTCTCAGGCACAACCAGGAAGGAGTGGGAAACCTGATGCCTTCCCAAGTCCACTTTCCTGTTAGTGGTCCAGGTGCACCTCTTAGTTCCTGTAGCTCCTTGGACTATGCTTGTGCGTCCTGGCTTTAGAGGACCACGAGCTTGATTGAGAACTGAATACTATGCCCCAGTATCTACCATGAAGCTGGTGGGAGTCCCCTCCATGCACAGAGTTACCCAAGACTCGGGGAGGGGAGCCGAGTCCCGTCCCTGTCAGTTTCCATCTCTCAGGTGGAGGGTCCTGAGAGGGTTCTCTCCTCCTTGTCTTCCTTTCCTTTGTGGGCACTCTCTTTTCCAGTGTCTGTATCTTTTGCACAGGGCGCACTGTTCCTGCCCTAGCTTGGATGGGCAGCGTTATGAAGTTTTCTCCTAATATCAGAGGCTGCCTGGTTAATAAAAGAGAGAACCACAGCTGACCTGTGTTCTTCTGCCTCTGGGTTTATAGGGGTGTACTGCCTATAGGCATCAAATAGCCTTTCCAGATATGCGGCTGGGCTTTCGGTTTCTCCCTGAACAATTGTTTTTACCTTAGCCAGAGTAGTGGGCCATCTTGCAGCTGCCTGGAGACCGGTCATTAGAGTCTGGTGATAGACTCGAAGATGCTCCCTACCTTCTGCCGTCCTAAAATCCCAATCTGGATGCATGAGGGGGAACGCCTCGTCGATGGCAGGTTGAAGAGTAGTGGGCCTCCCATTTTCTCCGAGGACGTTCTTCCTGGCTTCATTAATGATCCACTCCCGCTCCTCAGTGGTGAAGAGGGTGTGGAGCAGCTGCTGGTAGTCATCCCACGTGGGGCAATGAGTGAACATAATAGATTCCACCAAACCTATAAGACACTTGGGGTCTTCAGAAAATGGGGGGTTTTGGGTCCTCCAGTTGTAAAGATCGCTAGAGGAGAATGGCCAGTATTGATACTGTTGGTCATCTGGGCTGCTGATTGCTCGTATTGGCAGCACTGGCACAGCCCCTCCTGTGGTGGAGGAGGGGGCCTCTCCTATTCGGTCCCTATTTCCCCGAGACCTTAGCTGCATTCCTTCCACCTCTCCAGGTCATCCATCCTCCCCTGTAGAGGAGTCTGTGGAGGGGGCAACCACTGGATTCTCATGGGGACCCCCAGCTCCATCCCCCCCTCCATAGGCCGCCTCGGCTTCTCCACCCCGTGGAGCTGCATAAGGTGGCAGCTGCTCAACAGGTAAAGGGGGTAGAGGGAGGAGCTCTTGGGGAGAACTGGCGGAGCACTAGGATCCCTACCTCTGAGACTGGAGGACTTCAAACCTTCCTGGGTGACCATGATGGAGACTTTTGGTGGGCAAGAATGAGGCTTTCTCACCAAGAGGGTCCTTAGCCAGGATGGGGGATCCTCTGCCAGATTCTCCCACAAAAAGATATAGGGCAGTTGATCCAGGTGGCCCTCTGGGTCAGGCTGGGTAATGACAGCCTTGACCTTGCCGATGGTGTCCAGGGAAAGGGACCCCTGGGTCGGCCCACCTACTCCAAAGGTGGGCCATTCAGTTGAGCAGAAAGTGCCAAAATTACCCTTCCTGATGCTAGGGCCCAATTTCAAACCTGTTCCTTCACCTCCGAGAAGTGAGAAAGGATTAGACTTTTAGGAGTGACCTGAGTCTTGCCCATGGTGGAGGTCACAGAAGAGAGAGAGAGAGATGAAAAGGGAGAAGTAAAGATGCCACTCCCAATGATGGCCAGTGGGTGTGCTTGTGTATGGGTGCCTGTCGTTGCCCAGTTTTTCTTCTGCGGGGGACGTGAATTTATCTGGGATTCACGCCTGGGACCCCCTTATCCTCTCATGGGAGTCTTTCAGCGGCGAGTGCCCTGTGGCTCTTACTAGCTTGACCTGTGCCCGCGGGGCTTTCTCAGTGGCCGGAGAGAGGGATAGAGAGGGGTGGGTGATACGGAGAATAAATAGAAGGAAAAGGAGGAAAGGACGGTTTTAAAATAGAGAGCATAGAGAAAAATACAAAACCAGACCCCCCCCCCAGTAAGACAATTAGCACGATCATCAAGCACGCGCACCACATTGAATCACATTCGTATGGACCAGTCCTTCTTTCGCTCAGACGCACGCTGCACTCACCACTCCCACTTTCAGGATCCCCGAGACTCCTCATAATTCTCCCAAAAGGTGTCCACTCGGACTGCCTCAAGGTAACAAGCTCGACCTCCTCTTCCTCTGACTCCAGGTTTCTGCCGATCGGGCTTCCTCCCCAGGGCCGAGACACTCGGACCCTAGGTGCCGGGACTCAAACCCGGACTTCCCTGCTCGGGACTCGAACCCGAGACCAGACACGGGATGGCGATTCCCGCTTTATTCTGGGTTTTACAGACATGAGGGAGCCACTCTCGGTTTACACTGCCCTGTCCGGAGAAAAGAAACTCTGCCCCCGTTCATCCTTTGATCCCCAGAAGCCCCCCACGAATCCCGGACGAGCCCCCAAAATGTTAGGGTCTGTGACTCAGTGGGTCTCTTCTGGAGAACAATTTCACGAATATGGAGATGCAAGAATCAAACAGAGTTTTATTAAACCAGCTAGCTGGGGTCGACTGCCCTTCCAAGACACACAGGCCTGGTTGGAGCAATCGACCCCGAGGCAACTGCAGGTAAAGAAGGTGTCTCAATTGGGGAGGGATGGGTGGTATGTGCCTGGCGCAACCCTTCCCTGTTATCTTGTGTAAGCAGACATGTCTACGTGACATGACACAGAACAGGTCAGGCTCCGGGGGCTGCAGCACTTGCCTCTATCTCCGGATGCCTGTGTCTCCAGTTGAGTTAATTGGTTACAAGCAGTAAATTTAAACAAGTAAATTCAAGCAGTAAATTTAGACAAGCAGTATATTCAAACAAGCAGTAAATTCCTCTTTCCCTAACATCAGTCTGTCAAGAATTGCTCACAAGCAAATAGATGAAGCCAACATTCAGTAAATTAGCTCTATGTTCCAAGCAATGCAAATGATCCATCCTTAATAAAGACTGTGGCAGATTTGGGTATAGACTCACCATTCATTTACTTTATTTACAAAATTATGAATTTTTATGATGAAGAAAATTGGCTACTGATGACAGTTTCTCCCCCATTCTTTTTGGGATATTTTCTCTTCCATATACAACCTCCTTTATTAAGCATATTTCTTTTCAAAAACAAAAGTAGGGTTTTTGGCCTATTTTTTCTATTTTCAATTTTTTTTAAAAAAGTCAGATTCTTGATTGCATGAGTGTTGCACTAATAGAAGAGAAAAGCCTACAGTTACCTCTACCCTACCTCCTTTCTTCTTCCACAGTTTGTTTTAGATAGGTGTCTCCAAAATTCTTGTCAGCTATAGGGAAGATGACTTGCTTGGTTTTCCCTTCACCCATTCACATGACCATAGTTACAATATAGTCACCAGTGAAGTAATACTTGTCTATTTTACCACTTCTACTAGTGGTAAGGAACTGGCAACAGTCTGTTGAGCTGAGTGACTTCTCTAGAGGAGTCAGAATTCATTTCTATGCTGAGGTTAATTAAATTTGTATTAAACTGAATAAACAGGTGAAATAATCCAATTATAATAGTTCTTGGCAGTGCCATTAAAAACTAATGTTATAATAATTGTATCATAAGAAGATAAACACCAAGATACATAGTTGCTCATTTACATAGCTACTGA
>NW_008348793.1:27804-34609 GCF_000622305.1 Nannospalax galili
CAGCACTGAATTTATCTTGTTCAAAGGACAAATTTTATTTTATTTATTTGTTTGATAATAATTTGTGTTCTAGATTTTTCTACTTCAAACCTTCAAAAATTTCAAAACCAAATTAATGCAGCTTACTCTGGCTCCTTGTTTCTGCTCATTGTAGGTACATTGAAGACACAGTTAGAAGGATATGGACTTCTTAGTTGCCAGGTGCTGCCATTCACCTTCTTTCATTCCTACTCACCTATATTTAATTATGATCAAATATATAGCACAGAGAAATAGAAGTAAGTTAAAATTTAAACCCAATTAATCCCATGTTTCCTTACAGAATATTCGTTTTCTCCTTCTTCCTCTTCACTTGTCTGTGAGTTAAGTCTAACTAAATACTTGGATATTTAAAATCCCACTTAATGCTTACAGTGCTGCCTCTACTTGGCCATGTACTCTTGAAATGTGAAAGCTAGAGTTGACTCTTTCAGGTCCCAAGGGAGCAATCAACTGTCAAACCCACACACTCTCAGATACAAGTTTTTACCTGCATACCCTGATGCTCAGGGTAGAGCCATCTCTTGCTATCTAACTTGTTTCTGATTTTCCCCTCAGCAAACATATGGTCTTCCTGAAAATAAAATTTACCTTTTGTCATATCTGTATGTGTGCCCACTGACACTGGAAGAAGTCCAACATTCTAAACGAAACTTGTTACTTCCTGAGTTTGATGACTCCTGCTGCCTGTCAGTCTTCACTCAAGATCTACACCTAGTTCTGGTCCTGTCTCTTCGTTCAGGCATTATGAGTGGAACATGTATTTGTTCTACATGACTCAATTTGGGTGGTTTCCAACTTTCATTTTTATTCTAATGCAAATAACCTTTCTTCTGTGAATTCTAAAACCATACACTTATTTGGAAGCTAATGTAATCCCCCTCAGGAGCATTTCCTATACTTCACTTTAATTTTATGCTGAGCAGTTTATAATCTCCATTGGATTATAACAAAGAGTGGCAATCTCTTTTTACTCACTAGCGTATTTCAAAACAATTGCCGTAAAGTACTAGTTAGTAAACATTTGGAACTACTAATGAATAAACTAAAAGAAATGCAAACAACAATGCATTGTGGTATGTGTTTATGAATAGAGTAGGTATATGTACGTTTGGTGACAGAGATATGCTGTGTCACTCTTCCTGGTGAAACATCTATTTACCACACTGACAGTAGGTCAAAGAAACAATTCCACCAAAGCCTAGTTTGGTGAACCAATGAGTTTACTGGAATTACTTACATCATCATGAGTTGCAGGAATGACTTTTACAATATGTCATACTCTGGACAAATGACTTTAACTTAACCTTGCAACCAGAAATTTAATCTTAGCTTGTTTATAACATAAACGAGTCTACTAGGCCTTGACCTTCTCTTATAACCTAAAACATAGCTTTAATTCCTCATAACCCTTTCTTGCTCTTGACCCAGAACTATGTATGAATGTGTGTCTGTGTGGGTGGATGGGTGGGTGTGTAGTTTGCATATCAAGCAGATGCTTCCAGCAGTGAGTATTTGATGAAGCAACTATTGCCTTTGTATTGCAAACAGCAGATGGTGTTAAACTGATGACAATGTTTTGTGGTTGTATGTGTGTGCTATTCTAGTTAGTAGAGATCAGGAGGGACATAATCTTCTGTTAAAACAGTTCCTCTTTTCCTTTACTATTTCATGGTGGATGTCTGGTTTCAACCAGAGAGGAAAACCCTTGATTGAGAGTGGTTTTGAAAGTTATCTGAAGGAGTAGAAATTCAGAGCAATTTGAGTCACCTCTTATCTAAAATGGATACTGAGTCAGACTGTCTTTATTCAATCATTGCTGTAATGTGGTCCACAATGTGTGACTCAAAGGCAGCTGCATCACCAAAAAACCCACTCCAGCATGAGAGCTGTACCTGTGGAGGACCCTGCCAAAGTTGTAGCCAGCTTCCACTGAAGAGTTTGTCCCAGGACCTATATATTGTTTCACAACTTTTATAGGAGCTTTGTGACTCTTGTGTCTGAGCTTTCTGGCTCATCATTTTCATGAGCTTCCCAAGTCTTATGAAGCTATGTCTTCATTCCATAACAGAAGAACTATGCAATCGGATAAAATGTTTACCTTTAGATAGCCTCATCACAACGCATTTTAAGTGAATCATTATTTGATGTTAAAAATTAAAACTAAAATTTAAAACTAAAAATATGGAAAAAGTAAAGTTAAAGCAAAAATGTGCTATCATCTGATAAAACAGGTTTTCCAAATACAGTGTATTTCAATGGACAGATGATGACATAGGGTATAACAATAAAGTAAAAGACCAATCTAGTCAGTTTTCTGCACATTAGCATCATATTTTTACATTAAAGAAAAATTAATCTAGTTTTCCCATAATTTCTGGAAAATTATGATAACCTAGTAGATATGAATGAAAGTTTGCAGAAAAAAAACCTACATCTTCAATTGAGTGAAATAACAATTCCTTGCTTTCTTCTCTGTCAGACCTAACAAGCAGTGGCTAACAGATTAAAAATCAAACATTTGGAATGTTCTAGCTTAGCAGACCTAGCTTCCACCAACCCAAAGGCTAAGAGTGTCATCAGATAACATCTGAGATCTATAGCTGAGACTTCTCTTTTGCTGTAAAAGCCGACTTAATGTTTCCACCAATGTATTTTTTTTAAAAAATGCTTTGATTTATATCTTTCTTTGTTCTGGTATTATAAAACTTTGTGAAACTGTTACCATGTTGAAACACGAAATTTGCAATAACCTGAATCTGTGTTCCTGGGCATGGTCACTCCTATCTATCTATCTTCAGAATAAACTGTATCCTAATCATTTTGAGGTGAGAGTTGAGTTTTGTGTGGATGTAGAAAATATTTTAAAACAAGGTTATTTTCAAACCAAGTGTATTCTGCATAGAACCTTGTCCACTGTTATATATTCTAATTCAATAACATGTTTTCCAATTCCTTTAGGTGTTCAGCAAGGTGGATTGGAGTCCTGCAATGACAATTGATGAGGTCTAGTGACTGCTCCTCAAATACCTAGAATGGTGTCAAAGGCTCTTCAAATAATATAAAAATTAAGAAAGGATTCTCTACATATTTCCTTATGGTAATTTTAGGCTTATATTTAAAATGTCTATCTTTGTCAGTTTGTCTCTCTCACATTCTCTCTCTGTCTCTCTGTCTGTCTCCCACATATACACACACACACACACACACACACACACACACACACACACACACAGCACCAAAATATTTAGTGAGCACTACTATGTCAAACATGCAGTGGACACAGCAATCAACTCAAGAGCAATGGTTTTTCTTTTGCTTTTTTGACAATCTTTTTATGTAGCCCAGGCTGGCCGTGAACTCTGGCTCCTCCTGCTTCATGCCTCAATCTCACCACCAAGCTAAAGGCAAAGTTTTTTTTATCCAAATTACATTCTAATGAATAACGAAATAGTAAACAGTGCTGTTGGTAAATTTTAGCCAAGAAGAGACTGACACACAGTAAAGAATTTAATCATGCAGCCATTATATGGAGACTAGACAGAGACAGCTAGTTAAGCAACTGTCATAGAATCACTTTCAGTGATCCCATTTGTGAAGAAGCGTGTATTTGGATGCCCTATTTACTTTGAATTCCCCAAAATGCTTCTCATAAAAGCCTGAAATCAAGGATTCAAGTTTTAAATTATTTTTTAAAGGCCTAAATCTAGATTTATATATAGATTCCCAAAGGTCCATACAATAAAGTAATAAGGCACAATAACCTTTGGTTGACATTTTATTTTCTTCATTTTAATTAGTACCTGAATAAAAGGATTAAATATAACATTAACATAGAATGTGGTTATGGTTTTAATACCCATGCTACTCACCAATAGTAGCTTAATGAAAGTATATTGTATTTCGATTTGAATTTTCAATAGGTGACTGGTTCCTGAATCATATGAAACAGTTCCTACATTCTCATTGATTCAGATTATTTAAGTGTATTTCACTCTTGACCCTCTGGTATTTGAAATATAATGAAAAGAAACTAAAGTTATTGTCAGCTTAGAGTTATGATATGTTGAGCTGTATAAAGTTCTCAATTCTAGACTGTCATATAATTTTAATTTATGTAATTTTATGGTATGCTGATATGTTTAATTGCACAGAAGTTGGCCATTAATACAGATGGAACAGCTGTGGTTTTCAGTTGAGATCATTATGCTAATAAAATTATGAGCTTCTAGACTATCTTGTGAGATTGTAGTAATTTAAATTATTTTTTTAGTTTACATGATAATTTGAAAATGTATTACTTTGAACTTTTAAAAGCAACGTGTACCAATGCTGTTTTGTGCAAAAGAAAGTAAGCAGTGCCTGCTATATTCAGAAAATCTTTCCTAAGAGCTGCATGGAGAGCAGCTCATATAGGAAGTGAACACAGGATTCAGCAACCACAATAAACAGTGAAGCAGTGGTGTAGCAGTCCTTCAGGTACCCACCACTACCATCTCCCTGACAATTAAAATGGTAGATGTGAAATATAAGTGAAATAAAAATTGGAATGTAGAGATAATATCATATCTAATTATGCTATACATCATACATTTCTTATTTTATTAAAATTAAAATATACTGTGCAATATATTGAATCAATTTTTGAAGTTTTGCTTTCCATATAACAATCTCAGAAGCTCTAATTAAATTACTAACATACACAATCCAAGCAGCTCTTGGAAACACATACCACAAGCAAAGCAATGCAGATATTATGGGATAGTTTAAAGTACTGAGAGACCTGAGTGACTCCATCTTGGATAAAACCTATATAGGACTGACCCAGCCCTGGGCCCTGTTCCAAGAAAAACCACAATACTCAGAATGGATAGAGAACAACTTCCCCGCCAATGATCAATTAACCAGGGACAGGAAAGTACTAAGCCAGCAGTTTATGGTTTGGCACTGGGCTGCAACCAATCAGATGCTTGCCAGGCTGGAGACCCCCTACTTCTCTACTTGCTGAACTTGCTGAAATAAACTTATAAAAACCTCTGTCTCCCAAAGCAAGGGGTTTCACTTCTGAGATCCGCTAGGCCGGTGACAGAGTGGGCCCAAGCTTAAGCTTGCAACAATAAAAGAACCCTTGTGTCTTTGCATCGGTCAGCTCCTTGGTGGTCTTTGGGGTCTCGAGAACTAGGCACAACAGTACATGTACCTTATATTTCCCCAAAATGCAAACTAAAGACAATTCATGACACAAAAGACTTTAATAAGTTTTACTAAGTTCAGTTATAACTTTAATCCTAGCACTAGTGAGGCAAAGGCAGGAAGATCTCTGTGAATTCAAGACCAGCCTGGCCTACACAGTGAGTCTCAGGCCATCCACGGCTACACAGTGAAACTTTGTCAAAAAAATTAACTAAGCTGAAATGTCTAAGTACCTCCAAATCTTTTAAAAAATGTATTTTAATTTTTATTATGTTTATGAATACATTGTCTGTATGTAAGTGCACCCATGTTGTGCAACCTCCATGGAGGTCAGAAGAGGGCATTGGATGTCCTGGAACTGGAATTACAGACAATTGTTAGCCATATGGGTGTTGGGAACAGAACCTGGGACCTCTGAAAAACCAGCCACTACTCTTAACTACCGTGCCATATCTCCAGCCCCAGCACTGGAGAAATCTTAACTTCTCTCTCCCAACCCCAACAGACACACAGACACACATACACAGATGCAGACACACACACACACACACACACACACACACACACACACACACACACTCACAATTCATTCCATCCATGAAATAGCTGTACTTTAATCTTGTTTTTGTTTTTTAATTCTATATGCTCAAGATAACCATAAATAAAAGTTAAAGGGAAATCATCAATTGAAAAGAATTACTTGAAATACAGTAAACACATCTGGCTAGAAAGATGTCTCAGCTGGTAAAGGAGTAAAGGAATTTGCTGCTAAGCCTGGTAGTCTGAATTTGATTCCCTTGGACCCAGACATAGTAATGTGTTGCAGTCTCTGTTTTCTGTTTTATTTTATTTATTTATTTATTTATTTATTTATTTATTTATTTATTTGAAAAGAATTACTTGAAATACAGTAAACACATCTGGCTAGAAAGATGTCTCAGCTGGTAAAGGAGTAAAGGAATTTGCTGCTAAGCCTGGTAGTCTGAATTTGATTCCCTTGGACCCAGACATAGTAATGTGTTGCAGTCTCTGTTTTCTGTTTTATTTTATTTATTTATTTATTTATTTATTTATTTATTTATTTATTTAGGGTCTCCCTGTAGCTCCGGATGAACTGGAACTTGCTATGTAGACCAGGCTGACCTTGAACTCACCTGCCTCTGCCTCCCGAGTGCTGGGATTAAAGTCGTGTGTGTCGCGAGCCGGGACTCTGTCCAGCAGAGTCCAGGAAAGACGACACAGACACCAAGGTGAGGTTCAAGCTTCTGTTTCTCTTTCCTTTATTCTCTCTTATTATCTCTCATGTTCTCTTCACTATGATGCTGTCTCTATTACACACTTCAGCTCTTTATATAATGTTTTCCAACAGCCCTCCCCCCAGCCGGTACCAATCAGGGCTCACACACGTGCAGCGGCCAGGCAGAGTGTAGCTCATAGGCATGTAGCAAGATCACCAGGCTGGCAGCACCTGTTTGGCCTCTCCATACTTTGGAGTAAGCAAGCGGGAATCACGAGCCTTGGCAATCAGCCAAGAGTTGGAGTAAACAGCACGAGGTTTGGCAGCCAGCCAGGG
>NW_008348793.1:36277-38508 GCF_000622305.1 Nannospalax galili
TCTTGCACTGTAAAACTATCTGTCGTGCTTGCTCTCTGGTAATATGAAATTTTTGACGTAAGGTATTTGCATTAACATGAAACCTTGAATGAAATTGAGCAGCACGTCCCACCGATGTTAATGCAAAGGCTGTAAACACAAACACGCTTTTGGTGGCTGCATCAGCTTTTGCATTCCCTTCTACAAGAGATCCGGGAAGGCCAGTGTGAGCTCTGATATGAATTATACTAAATGGTGATTGCCGAAGCCAAATTTGCTTTTGCAGGGCTACAAAAAGGTCATGGACTTGGGAATGTGACCTGATTGAGCCAACATTTTCCAGAATTTGTAAACTTTGTACCACATATCGGCTGTCTGATATCAGGTTAAACTGTTGTGTAAATATGGTGAAAACTTTTAAAACTATAGCAAGCTCTGTTGCTTGTGCTGACTTAAAGGGGAATATGTGGGTTTCGGGGGGTAGACCTTCTACACAAATAGACCCAACTCCCCCTCTAGATCCATCCGTGTAAATATTGACTGCTCCAATAATAGGTGAAGTACGTGTAACCCGATGGTGTATTAAAGGGTTACGAGATGCAAATTGCAGTATAGGATCAGCAGGGAGATGGTTGTCAAACCTGCCAGTAGCACTGGTGGCTACAACAGCCCACCTATCATTACATGCAGCTAAAGTTTCTATTTGAAGGGGTGAATAAGGGGTTATGATAATGTCAGGTTGTTTACCAAATGCTTCTATACTAGTTCGCAGGCTTTTCAGTATCAAAGCTGCGACTTCTTCTGGATAATAAGGAAGTATTTTCTTTGGAGAATGAGCTAAGTATAACCACATTATAGGACCCTCTTGCCACAAAACTCCAGTTGGAGAGCAGTTAGAAGCGATAATACAAAGATACAAGGCCTTTTCATAATCTAAACGTGTCACTTGAGCAAGACTTAAACATTGTTCCACTTTTTGAATGCAGGCTCGTGCTTTAGGAGTAAGCGTTCTAGGGGAATGAAGAGCAGGATTACCTTGGAGTATTTTGAATAGTGGGGCTAAGTCTGCATTAGTTAGTTTACAATAAGGTCTGATCCAGTTTATATCTCCTAAGAGCTTTTGAAATTCATTTAGGGTGTTAAGATGATCTATCTTAATGGTCAATTTTAGAGGCTTTACTATTGTATTGCTCAACCGCGTTCCTAAATACTCTTTAATATTCCCCAACTGAATTTTGTCTGGTGCTATGGACAAGTCCCACTTAGCAAGCTCAACCTTTAGCTTGTACAACATAGTTTCGACCTTGGTATTACTGTCTGCACATAAAAGAATATCATCCATATAATGATAGATGACAGCCTCGGGAAAGGCGTCTCTTAATGGCTGAATGACTTTCCCTATATATATCTGGCATAGTGTAGGACTATTAGCCATTCCTTGAGGAAGAACTACCCACTCATATCGCTTATCTGGAGAGGAATGGTTTAAGGATGGGACAGTAAATGCAAATTTAGAGGTGTCATCCGGATGCAAAGGAATAGAGAAAAAACAATCTTTGATATCAATTATAGCAGTAGGCCAGTTTTTTGGCAAAGCTGAAATCAAAGGGAGGCCACGTTGCACCGGGCCAAAGGTTTCCATACACTCATTTACAGCTCTTAAATCCTGGAGTAATCTCCATTTGCCTGATTTTTTCTTAATAATGAATATGGGTGTATTCCAAGGAGAGGTAGACTCCTTTATATGGCCTGCACTAAGCTGTTCGTTTATTAGGTCCTGGGCAGCTAATAATTTTTCTTTGGGAAGGGGCCATTGAGGGACCCAGACCGGTTGATGTTTCTTCCATACTATAGGTATGCACTCAATGGCCCCTATGTAAAACCCAGTCCTTTACGCAAAATACCTCCTCTCAATATAACAGGCTGTTAGCGGCAGAGACTCAATGGTTGAACAAATGTTTTAGCTGGGTTTTCTAAATACATAAAGATTTTTTCTAAAAAAAAAAAAAAATAAGAACTTAACATCAGATTTGCTTCCTTTAAGAAATGTTTCCTGGGGCTGGAGAGATTGGATTCTTTAATGTTGTCTCACCATAACACAGAAAGCACGAACTTGTATTAATCTTATATGATAGACTGATCATGCGCCATATCCACACGAGGTTGGAAAACCATGCCATTTTCTGGAATTTAAGGTGTTACATTATTTCATCAATCATTTGTTTACAAGAAAGAAAAACTAAAAAATAAAA